>NC_050069.1:185449578-185752609 GCF_009764565.3 Dermochelys coriacea
CCAAACATCCAAAAGGATATATTTTTTAAAAGATAGAATTTGATTTGTTTACATATTTATTTTATGGGCTTTAAATCTTGTTACCTGGATTCAAACTTCTGAAGCTTCAAATGTGGTTTTAAAATCACTATTTTAAAAAGGCTTTTATAATATCCAAAATTGTGTTTATCCGCTGTGAGGCAATCGGTCTTGCTTGTCAGTGGAACACACTAACCGCATCAATGATCTAAAAATACTAAGATTAAAATTACAGAATGGAAATGTGGGAGAAAAGTTTGATACGCCATAACAGTCAGTTTCCATTCCAGATATGGTCATATCATCACATAGTTTTCTTGCTGTGCTAAGTACCTCAAACTAAATATCAATCTGATTATAAAATGCACTTCTGCAAAAACCTTAGCACAGAAGTCAGAGTATTTTAGCAAAGCTCATGAAAAAAAGTATAGGTATTCACTCCTTTTTGAATGTGGTAGTCAGCGCAAAGCAGATTTATACCAAAAGACAGACTTGTGCTACAGATCCTTTGGGGTAAAGGCATGTTTTCAAACTTTTGCCCAATCATGCAACAATTTATGAATGGGGGGGGGGAAATCTTTCCATTGCGTCAAGATCCTTCAACTAATAGTCTTTGGAGAAGATCTCCTTTCAAATTAAAAAATTCCTCTCCCCAACATTTCGATGGGATTTTAACTGCTGTCTACGAGTCCATTCTTACAGTCTTTACTCAGACAAAAACTCCCAGTGACTTCAGGGTTGGGGTCAAGTAGTCCAGCTTCGAAAACTCTCAAAGTAGTTATAAATTTAAATATGTGTTTTACCCTCCACTAACAAAAATTTATTATGATGGAGAAAAATAAATTTTGTAAAAATTCAGTGGTCTAGATTCTCAACTGGTGTAAATTGGCAGAGTTTCACTTAAGTCAGTGGAGCCATGCCAGTTTACATCAGCTGAGAATCTAGCCCAGTATGCCTGGATTTATTGTGAGGAAGTGAGAAGTGTTCAATTGAGTCACAGGCTTCTAAGGGAGAAGCCTGTGAATCATTGATTTCCCTGGTCTTTTGCTGTGACTCTAAATGTGTTAATTTCAATATGTAACAAACAGCATTTCAAATACTGCTGAAAGAAGTAGCGTTGTTCATGACAGCAGAAAAGAAGAATGCATCAGTTTACAGCCTTTTGCAAGGAAAAACGAAGTAAAAAATGTATATGCCAGAAAAAAATTGATCATTTGTTAAAGTATTCATCCTAATCACCCCCAGCGATTTTCAGGTGCATTTGTATAAACATTTTAAAGGTTCATTTCTGAACAAAAGTCATTTTTCACCTGTTTTAATCATATTTTGAAGCCAACCTGATCTTCCCTGACAAGAATTAAAATTATGGCTTTGTATATCACACAAAATCTGTTCAGTCAATATTTCTCATTACGTAATACAATGCCTTTGAGGCACAGGCTTTATTTTTGATACCTTCAAGATTTCCAAAAGCAGATGAAACACGATCCAACTATCACTGTAAGCCAAATTCCGAGAAACTATGATCTTCCCTGTAAAATAGGCTTCCTAACAAAAAGGACCTTACTCTAAAGCATGTTTTATTGTAACTCATCTAAGTACAATGGAATGAATTTATGCCCTTGTATTTGCTTCTGACATTTTATATGTCTATGCCTGAATTTTTTGCAAAACTCAATAAAATATGTGAAATTGGCTTATGGTATGTTCAGTTGTATTTATGATGCTGCCTGTAGCAAAAATTAATTTCTCTGACCTGGAAGGTATTCTTTAAAAAAAAAAAAAAATTAAACAGAGTATCTCATACATTATTTGTAAAATCTCAAGTGGAATATGCATTGTTTGATACAGATGAATAATGCATTGGTTAAGCATTCTGAAAGCTCCGAGATTTCCTTTGATTCATACTGAAAGGCGAACCATGGAAGATAATTAAGAAATGCAGTGAACAACTATTTAAAAAACAAAAACAAAAAAAGAAAAAAAAAACACCACAACACACACAGTAAAGAAGCCACTTTTCAGCATATATTACCATACCCTGGGACTTGGTAATTTATTACAAATGCTGACTGCAAGCAAGCTTCTAGCCATTCTAATTCTAGCAGATACCAGTGGGAGCAAATGTAAATAATCAGACACTAACAACTCAGTTGGAGATTCATTGGAGTTATAATAATACATTACTTTGAAATGACTTCATATGATTGAATGAAATTCTGAATCCCATCCTAGAACAAAAATTTTAAAACTTACCTTTTTTTATTTTCTTTGTCAATGCTATAGGCATGAGTGATAAGATGACAGTATAAAATTATAACTCAGTAGCATCACAAAACAAATCCATGGGAGGGAGGATTCAAAGTGAATTATTGCAATAGAAAGATACTTGAAATTTGTTTTAAATATTTTGGAAAGTTTGCTTCTCCAAAATATTTCTGTATAAAAAGGGTTTGCATTTAACAAGAATAATCTCTCTATTCCCTGTAAAAATATAGCATTTTCTTTGTTGAACAGCATTATTATATTTGGGGTGGGGTTCCATATGTCATAAATGATTTTCAAAGTCAATTTAAGGTCCCTCGGATTCAGCATTGCTCTTACAAAGAATAAATAACTGGGCTAGTTTTGAAAGTGCCTTTTTCCAAATGCAATAGAGAAGTTATTTATAAATCTTTGTTGCTACAGCAAATCAAGAGTTTGCCCTCAATCAAGAGTGGCTCCACAAGAGTGCACGGAGCTTAATACCACCTTATGCAGGCCCAGAGCTGTCAGAAGGCCCATAAGATCCTTGGCCAGCAGGTCAGCGCTGTCTTGTGAATGTTGCTGAAATTCTCCAAAGACAAATCATTCAATCTAGGCAGGTCCTGTACCAGGTACAACAGCAACTCAGCTAGCTTGACTAAGTAGCCCAATGCATTGCAGGATATCCTGCATACCATGTTTGTTTTATCTCAGGAATTGCACCCTAAAGCCCTGATCTTGCAACTGGCTCCACACACCAGAGCCCTTCTGAAGTCTGGTCCTAAGTGGATGCCTCCAAAGCACTTCATATCTGGTATAAGACACCTTTTACATCAGAGGACAGATGCAGAGTGCAGAGGTTCCTCCCACCTCCTGAGCCCCATATATCTATCTGAAAGCAGCTGTGCCAAGACAGGGCCAGCTGAATCATCCAGACAAATCTTGGCAATGAATCCATTATCAGATAATTAACGCTGCTAGTTGTTGACAGCCAACTTTTGATTGATCTGCAAGCAAAGAGGCTTGAGGTCTTGACCCATAATTACTGTCTTGCTGTATAATTTCCGGCACCATTTTAGGTGGCTGTGGTATTATGGAGGGTTGGCAATGGAGAAACAGTCCCCTGAACTCAGGAAGCAAAAGTTAAGTAAAAGCCGAAACTGCTTTTTAGAAATATTTCAAAATGAAGGTTTTTAGGCCAAAATTTTCAAAAATAGCCTTGTAATTAGAACTCAAAACTGACTACTGCCTATTTTTAGTGCGTGTTCATCCAGCATCGTGCATCCTGAAATGAGCCTCTGGGGCTACCATAATAGACAAAACGAACAACGCCTAAATTCCATTGTCTAAACCGACGTCTGATGTGAGCATATAAGATCAAAGGCTTAGATGATTTTCTTTTGAAAATCTGGTTCCTAAGTCTGTATACAGATTCTGTTAGTTTAAGATCCCAAATCAGTTGAGATTTCCAAAGATGTCTAGGGGAGTTAGGCATGCTTCTATTGGCTTTCAATGGGAACTGGGCACCTAATTCACTTCGGTCTCTTTGAAAATCCCAGCCTTTAGTTATTTTTTTTTAAATCTTTACAAAGCGCCTCTAAGGTCAGCTATAAGAACAAAATTAACAAAACCATTCTAAGGACAATAGCCTGCTGTTGATTAAACTATCCTGCTGTGGTATAGAAAATTCCTATTTATTTCAATGAGAGTCCTAAGCAGAGGATGATGGAAAGAGAGAGCTTTAAGCCTTATGTTACAACAGATGCTCAGCATGGTGCTGTCTACTGCAGTGGAAGTTGAGGACACTAAAAATTTTGCAGAATTCATTCCCAATATCATACAAAAACACTCTCCTTTTAAGACAATTGGCTAGATTATAGAACAAGAAGAACTTGATAAATCAGCAGACTAAAAATGTTATTTATACAAGTTTTTATTTGTACAAGTATACAATGCAATAATTAATATTTCAGTTTATTCTTATAAAATTACATATGGAAAAAAGACCCTTTGGATTATAAACTTATGTTACAGGTTGGCCATATTGAAAAATTTCATTTTTATATTTTTCATTTTATTGCACACATTCATTTGCTCTGCAATTCATTTGCAGAAAAACTGAGTAAGAAAAAGGATTGATTCGTTGTAAAGTTAATTATACAAAAAGAAAAGGAGTACTTGTGGCACCTTAGAGACTAACAAATTTATTGGAGCATAAGTTTTCGTGAGCTACAGCTCGGATGCATTTGGTGGAAATCTGTTTTTTCCACAAGTACTCCTTTTCTTTTTGCGAATACAGACTAACACGGCTCCTACTCTGAAACCTGTTAATTATACAAAGTTACATAGATAGCATGAACGACACATTTTTATCATCAATGTCCACAAAAAATTAAATGTAAAATAATTACATTAATGATACAATTCAGTTGAGATTTTAAGCATACAAAAGTCATGAAATTCAAAGTTCTGGTTCCCACAGCAACCATAACATGCTGTACGAGTGTTCTGTGTTACTGTATATCGTAGTGATGTTTGTATCTTAATATATATGTGCAATGTGGCTTAGTTATATTGTTGTGGGAACCATAACTGAATTTCCTGACATTTTCAATTGTAATGTTATATTAATAGAGTTATTTGCACTTAGTCTCCTTGTTCATTTCAAAACATGGGCAGGGGGACAGGAGAAGAGACAAAGGAAATAAAATGAGAAGGAACAATTGATTTTATTTGACTGTGATCTAATGATCCAAATCCATTGAAAGCTTGATGTTTTAAAAACAAGCCAATTTTCATTTATTCAAGTGCAAAAGAAAAAAAGCCTCTGAACTATGTGTCAACTAGAGAAAGCACCTAGATACCTTTAAAATGGCCTAAAGCATTTTCTTCCCCTCTTAGGATATGTCTACCCTGCAATTAGGGAAGCAACTGCAGCTCAGGAAGGCATACCGTGCTACCTTGAATCCACTAGCCAGACTAAAAATAGCAGTGAAGACATGGTGGCACATTGCTAGCCTGAGGCAGAATCCATGCCACTCCATCCTCACTATGACTTTTAGCTGTGCTAGCTATATTAAAAGGGAGTTCTGGCATGCCTACCCAAGCTGCAGTCACATCTCCAACTGCAATACAGAGATACTCATACATGCTAATTCTATGGTCTAGTCTGCAGTAGACAGACTACAGTGTCTCTCTTCTTTCATGTTCATAAATAGAATGCAGCCAGTCAAGAACGAACCACAGTACTTGGTCAACTCCAATCCCGCTGTTTTCTGTAAGTAGCCCAGGCGAGATCTTCCATAACAGAGGGAAGTTCTTTAGCCTGCACTATGTTGCAATTCTATAGGAATAACATTAAGCCTACTGTGCTGGCTTGATCTAATGACAGAAAGCAAAAAGAGCAGGTAAAAAGGAAAACAAATATGCTGTTCCATGTCCTAGTCTTCACCAGCACAGACGTGTTTTATTGAGCAGTCCACATGAAAAACAGGGGCAGTAAATTAATCCATAGAGATGCCATTAACAAATAAGAGGCAAGAGGGGGAAGGGGTGAAAAGTGGCAAAAAACTTTTGATCTAATTTTCTTGCCTCATGAGAAAGGAATCTCTCTAATCTCTCAAAGACTAAAGAGTATTGGCCAATGTCATCACATTTAGGTGGCAGTCCTTTGTGAAGGTGAACAGGGAATAAAACTCATCCACAGAGTGCTGACTTTCAACACAAGGGCAGCCATGTATCTAATGGAATAAGATTTGATTATTCCCAGAAGAGAAATTTCTGCTTCTCAGTAAGTTTCCTGAATGCAGTCTCATCCACTTGTGTATCACTGTTCTTGAAAATCCAAGTCCCCATTTCAGTGTTTTGACAAGGAAGAAGGTAGCATACAATTTCCTGAAGAACCTCCTCAGGTAATGTTTGAGAAAGCTTCATAAGTTGAGGGTCTGCTAGATTTTTTTTTTCCAATCTTAGCATCGGTGTTAAAATTGAGAAGGACTCTCTCTCTTTTTTCCCCCCTTTTCTTATGTAGAGCTCTGAAATTATTCTGGGGGAGAAAACTTGGACAGGCGTGACGTACAACCTGGTCCTTGTAACAAACCATGCAAAGTCCCTGGAAAAAATGATCTGCCCTCTCGCATCCTTGTCCATTCACTGAGCTATCCTTGTCCATTCGCGGGTCATAGAAAATAACCATATTTGCTAGAGCTTGTCAAAAAACAGAAAATTTTCATGAAAATTTTAAACAGCGTTGCTTTCTGGGAAAATTTTGAACATTTTTGACTAGTTCTAGTAGTTGGAGTCATTCAGCTTTCCAAGGAAAATTATATGGGAGGTGCCCATGGATGTCATAGGTATAGGCATATGTCATAGGTAAATGCCATGTATAGGCCGTGAATAAAGAGTCTTGGATAAGGCTCTTCCTTCCCTGTGGTGCATACATAACTGATGTACCTTCGTGTTGGTCGCAGACACAAATAGATCTCAGTGGGGTGATCCCCACTTATTGGTGGTCAGATGAAGACTTCCTGCTTTTAAAAAAAAAAAAAAAAAAAAGTTACTCCCCTGGAAGGATCTTTTTCTTCTAACCAATTGGCTTAGAGATTGGGCTTCCCTACCACATACAGTGCTTTGATAGATTGCAGATTGACTTCTCCTTCCTGAACAGCAACTCACTTTCCCTGGTCCTTCTTATGCAGTTCAAATGCTTCCATCACTGAATGTCTGTTCAGATTAAAAAAACATAAATTTTCACCTACAGAGATCCTTTAGGGTGAGGAATGCTATCTTTTCTGGACTGCTAACCAGACTACAAGAGACTTCTCTTGTCTATTTTCTCCTACAAAAGTTGAAGTTGTTTAGAAGCCATGCTCTTCTGGTTCCTCCAATTCCATTTCCACAAGCAGTTAACTGATAAATATTTCTAATCCTGTTGGAAATTCTTTCTAGTTAGTTCCAGAGCAGTTTTCTCTGGTAGTTGCTGAATTGAGATGAGAAAGCATGGTCAATGACCTGAGGATAAAAGTCTTAGGACCCATACATGGAGGATGGGCAGGAAGAAATATGGGTCTGGAGGAGGAATCAAAGTCCCTAAATAAATGCTTCGACTTTTGCTTAAGTGGAGATCTCTAGGGATCCAATTTTCCTTAAGAGACCAGGAAAAATTGTTTATCTTGGCAAGTAAGTATATCTGAGGAACAGGTGAGAGATAGGGAGCTTCCGGCTCCTTTTAATCTACATACATCATTCTGTATTTACCTTGTCATCATCATCAGTGACTAGCCTAGTTAGGCAAGCTTGAGTCCTCTGGCTAGAGGCTCAGGAAGCTGGTTTCCCAGGCCTAGTGAATCTCTGTGAAAGGCCCAGTAGGGTGAGTGAGATCTCTTTATGAGCAAAATTGCAGAACGTGCACTTCAGCAAAGGCACACATTTTTTTTCTTCTCGGTTTTTATTTGTTCCCTTTTCTTCTCCTTTGGCATTACCTACCACTAAACAAGATTGTGGCACTGCAGCACCAGTCGATCTGCAAGGAAGAATACTAAAGCTGCTCAATGGAAACCAGGGGGCCAACCCAGAGGATTAAGCCGCTTCTCCTGAATTGCCTTGATTGTCCTTGTGAGAGAGAGAGAGAGAGAGACCCACACACCAATGTGGACTGTGCTTGTAAAGACCAAAGTATAGAAAAGAAGGTTAGCAACTTTTCCAAAAAGTTTTGGTAGGAAGTATTTCAACTAAACACAGAGTTCAGGCAGGTTACTTTTCTTGAATCTGTGGGGAGTGACTCCTACTGTGTACAACACCTAAGCCCCAAGAAGCTTCTGGAAAGGGCCTTGGATTCATAGCCCTTCAGGAGAGGGACCACAGAAAGGAAAGGGAAAAAAAAGCAAATGTATTGTATGGTGTGTGACTGGAAGTTATTACTGTTCTGAACAGCATCTCTCCCTCTGAGACTGCAAATACTCTGAAAATGAGTTCTGAAGCTCCACTGGCAGGCAAGACATGCTGCTATAGAGGAGCGGGAGGCGCAGGTGCTTTACAGATGCTCTAATCCCCCTAGATCCTGGGATGTCTTATTTCAGGAGCCAAACCACAGCAGGCTTCTGATGGAACAAGTCCAAGGAAAGGTCTAATAAAATACTCAAGGAGTTTTCTGCCTCCCTGGAACAAATGTTCAAGATACAGCAATTCAGAGTGCTGCTGCGGGCAGCTCAGTGAATCAAGTGTAAAGTCCACTTTAGCATTTTCAAATATTAAAAAATACCTGTGACCGAATCACACCTAACTGATCAGATTTGGGTTTGCAGACTATTTTATGAAGTGTGTTCAAACTCTATATAATAATCAAAGCTCAGTTGTCGTTAATGAAGACATACAACTGTGCCCAAGTTGTATGTGAATCCAGCAACACAAAACACACCCCAAACTAACCAGGTTTCAGAGTAGCAGCTGTGTTAGTCTGTATTCGCAAAAAGAAAAGGAGGACTTGTGGCTCCTTAGAGACTAACAAATTTATTTGAGCATAAGCTTTCGTGAACCTACAGCTCACTTCTAATACATAGACAAGAGGAACACCAAGGGCCTAGCAAGACTCCTAGAATTAAAAGGGCTTCTACCACAACTGTTAAGAGTCATAAAAGATTAAATATCTAATAGATTTCAACATCTGTGGGGAGGCAATTCATCTGATAGAATAGCCCAAGTCGTCCTATTTCTCTTGACAAACATGGGCTCGCTCTGACCTCTCCTACATAGCCAGCATGCACTAGCCTTCCTATAGACTTAGATCGTAGAATGGTGGATAACACTACACTCTTCTGGCCAGACCACCATCTCTTCAAAACAGAGATTAAGGTAACGACTAAATCGATCAATCAAAATTAATTCTTTCCCAGAAATCTTGATTCTGGAAAACAGGACTTCGCAGGGGAAGCCCACCCACCCAAAACACCAAGGCATTAGCAAGTAGAAAAAAAAACACAGCAGCCAAGTTCTGTTGAAACATGGGAGGAACTGGCTCTAAAATGACAGGCTCCTAGAGGTCATAACAGTTGTCTGAAACTATGGAAAATGAAACAAGCTGGCAGAAGGCTGGAGTGCCTAGTGAGCAAAACCCACTTAGCAGCCACCAAAAGACACATGCTGCCGCTATAAAGGTTGCTAAAACAGCCTCTCTTAAAAACGTTTGCTTCAGCCAAACAACAGCTAATACAACACCACATTCCTATGCAGAAAAAAAAAAAAAACAACCTGCACACACTCAAGTCTCACTCACTCCAAAAGAGCTCTCTCATCCTACTTCAAAGACTAAATAAAATCAGATAAAACCTCACAGAGATAGAGGAACAATACCTATTCCCTAGTCATTGATGGATTTAGAACCATCACTGAAACAGAAGCCTGAGCGGCTCTGAGGAATGTTCATCCCATCACTCATGAACCTAATTTAATAATGGGCTCTTCAATCTAGCAGAGAAAGATAATATAATCCAATGCCTGGAAGTTGAACCTAGACAAATTCAGACTGGAAATAAAGGTATAATTTTTTAACAGTGGGAATAATTAATCATTGGAATAATTTACCAAGGACCATGGTGGATTCTCCTTCACTGACTATTTTTATATCAAGTTTGGAAAAAATGTTACGAATTACTTTGGGGAAGCCCTATGGCCCGAGATATACATCAGAGTAGATGACAGCGGTCCTTTCTGGCCTTGGAATCTGTGAATCTATGATTGCTACATTTTGTGGCTGGTGAAGTCCAGGAAAAAAAAAAAAAAAGTTTGACCCCCCACAAGGAGAGAACACTAATGTGTTTGCCTTCTCTGAAGGAGACATTAATTCTGAAGTAACCTACACTTTACACCAATGACCCCACCAGCTACTGCTCAGTTTCCTGACTCTCTCTTCATAGCAAGGCTTCAAAGCAGCTGGCATCCAAGATATAACAGACTATCATCTACAAAATCCTGCATTCCTCAGAATCAGGTTACAGGCAAGAGCATGACCAAAAATGGCCCTGCTGGAGCATACGCTATTCTCTTCTCATCCATGCTGATGTATCAAATACTAATAGCAATTGATCCTATGGAGTCAATTGAATGCGCATCAGATTTTGAAGAAGTAGATAGCTGGATCCACTCAATGCTCTCAGTTTACAACGGACACCTGTTTGGCCCACGTGATATGGAATCCCAGTACACTTGTTGTCATGCCACCTGCTCTTCAAAACACTTCTATAAAACTGCACAGAGAAAAGATTAGATGCCATGGATTTATGTGCTAATGATCTGTGGATGACACTCAACTTTAGGTGGCCTGTTCCACTGAGGTCATACAAAAATGTCCATCCCACTGGCTGATTCGGATCACCAGACTGATGAACAGCAGTAGGCAAAAGCTCCACCCAAGAAAGGCAGAAGAAAGAAATGCTTTAAGAACTTGCAGATATTCTCAGCTCCCCAGGACTCAAGGTATCAGACAACAGACCGTTAGAATAATACAAAGCTTCAGTGTCATGGACTCGCCACAACACTCGTACATAGATGACCACAGCGGTGACCAATGATTTCTTCCATCATGAGCTGTCTAGGAAACTGTACTCTTTTCTCTTGGGCAAGAATCTAGTCATGGCAATAGTCACTTTAGTCTCCTCCAGCGTAGCTTGCAGCAACTTGTTCTGCCGGGCTGAATTCAGCAGTCACAAGAGTGAAGCTGATAAAGCATGTGGCAGCACATCTCATAATGAACAATAAAGGCAAAATGAACACAATTCCTGTGATTTCCAATCTGCACTGGTTCCCCATTTACTTCGAACAAACTTGAATGTTCTGTTCTTACTGTGATCTTCCAACACTACCAAAGGAACAATGTAACTTGAGAAAGTCCAGGTTTAGACTACCAGATGCAGGAGGCCGAGAGGCTTCCATGATCAAACTCCTTGCAAAACAGATCAGACTGAAATCAAGTCTGACTGTATTCAGGATGAAGCGTAAGGCACGTCTTTTTGATAAAACCCTATTAGGCATGACACCAGGAAATAAATACAATCTTTGAACACAGACTATTCACCCACATCTGAAAGCCGATGGAAAAGAGGAGACAAAAGACACCTTTTCTTGTGGACGGTTTTGTTTTCTCCATAATTTTATTTGTTGCTCATATAGGTCGTGGGTACCATATAAATGTGATACAATTGATTAAACTGGGGGAAAGCAGCACAGTCTTTTCACTTCACATGTAACTGGTGTCCCCTTTTGCCTCTAGTATTGGCCCTTCTTATATCCATCCTTTATGCTGACGACACACAATAGCTCTTTAAATTTCTGATTCCAGCACCTCATTACCAGCTACCAGTAGAGGCTATTACCTTGCTAAATTCTTGGGGCATGCTGATAAATAAAGACACTGACATTTCAGCACCCTAAAAAAAAAAAAAACACTTTAATGAGCTACATAATTTAAAAACTCACGCAACTGTCTGCAACTCTCATATTGTGACAAGTTGCACCTAAGATCTAAAGTTCAAAGGTTAGGAAGAAAACGTTCTTTCATATTTTCCAATTTACTCTGTGCATTTGACAGCACATTGTGCATCTCAGTTTTATATTTCCCCTCTAAAGTTCATTTCCCTTGTGTTTATGGAGATCTTTCACATAGCAATAGATGACAGAATATTTATTTTGTTACGTAGGAAAGTGTTACCGAGGCAGCGGGACTCGGGAAAGGCAAGTGTGAGTACCCATGAAAACAACTCTTAAGTCCATGATTTAAGAATGACTTCAAATGATTTCAAACTAGAGAGACAATGTGGAATGAGGTAATATCTCTTTATTGGATGCCCACACCTCTGTTGGGGAGGGAGAGACAAGCTCTTCCAAGCACAGCTCCTATGGAATCTCTCCAGTTTGCTCGGGGGGGGAAATGTCTTTAAGTGAACGTAGAGCCTGACATCTGGAGGGATAGTTTAAGTCCATTAAATGTATTTCTATTGTAAGAGACACAACATAAGCTCAGCTGTACAGCCCTTATTTCCGCTGCCTAATGCTTTGCTGGATGTGTTCTATACTCAAAATTATGTCCTAAGAGAAAAACTCAGGATGGATCTTTCTTCTATTGTTTCTGGGTTGTCCCACATTGCCGATTATTGGTTCCAGATGTAAAATGATGATGGCAACATCCCTATAATTCCTACACAATATCTTCTGGGGGCCTTTAGTTCCTAGGTAATCTCCCATAGGGACTGGTTTGGCTTTGTCCTCTGGGGTTGTCTCTTGGAAAACAACTCTCCTGAAATTGACCTGGGCCATGCAAGATCTATCACACTAATTATGGACCTCTAATTTTCCTACAATGCTTGCCCTAGACAGTTATATTACTTTAGAGAGAGAATGTATAAGGTTTATATGAAGCCTGGGACACTGTCACTGATCATCTTAAAAGCAATAAATTAAAAAAAACATACCCAAAAGACACCAAGGAAGTTTACTCCTTAAGAGGAGAACAAGTAGCTGTCTCTTTGTTTAAGCAATAAGTTACCTTATAATATTAAGAGTTTTGCTTGGATTATAGCACTCACATCAATTTTGTATACCTACTTTAGTTTAATCTTGGATATGATTTTTAAGAATTCTGGTTTCTAATTAGAATAATACTTTTTTTCTTTTTATTTGTGTTTCTCTTCAGTTTCTACTTTTTATTTGGCTACGTGTGTGTGTGTCTTTTTTCCCTAGGAAAAAAAAATGAGGAACTATGTCCATTTCATTACTTGGTATTACCTGACACCCTTAACCATAATTTTGCGTCTTCTGTTACAAAAATAACCCCTAGAAACTGGTAGAGAAGATTGTGGGGCCAGATCATCAATTGACGTAAACTCCATTAGCTATGTCAGTTTGCACCCGCTGAAAGATATGGGCTCTGTCCATACAAAACAAATTAACATAACATTTCATCTTCTGTAATTAGAACAGTAAAACGAGGATTGGGTGCAGGAGCTTATGTTGAGCGGGTGAGGGCAGATACTGCTTGGACATAAGTAGAGGATTGAAAAAAGACATCACTGAATTGTGACAATATACGCATTGATTACAGCAAGTTACATGGTAGTTAATAAAGCTAAAATCTTGCCCTAATTGAAAGGAAGGGTAAAGAGGCACCTTCAAGCCAACTAGCTTACTTCACATGCTTAATATTAAGCACAAGTGCTTTGCTGGATCAAGCCAGAGCGGACCCTCAGCATCCTTGCAAGATCTAGTAGTATATCTGTGTGCCCAAACACCACAACTGCACATAGAGATTAGGTAATTGCATGGGTAAATAAGTACTTTGACTGTTTGTGTCTGTGTTGTCTGTGTAGGCATTTGTACCCAATCTGAGTGCACCTTTTACTTTTCATACATTTGCATGCGTTTTCTGAGAAGTGTTTCTTAAAAATTGGTTATTAAATCCACAACTTCATTGTAATGTGAAAGCGTTACATTTTGGCTCCTATTGACTGATACAGAGTGTAAAATATGAAAATACTACACTTAAAGGACTAAATTTATTACAATAATGTTTTCATACTCTATTGAGTTTGTGCAACTCTTTATTCTGTATATTGGTTTTCTTCTGTTCTTGCTTGCAAATACAAAAAATACATTTTCAAAATAGATGTGGATATCCTGGATGCTGTCACAGGGATGATCTGGCCCCACTTTGTCAGAAGGAATTGGGCTCAACCACCATCTGTGCCCTAGTTATTCACCCCACAGGTGATGGATCTTTGCTTGGGCTGCTGATTAGGTTAAGTTACCAGGCATCATGTGATGTTAGCCTGAAGCTAAAGCTTCCTATAAGGGGGACCTTATGTGGCAGAGAGGGAGAAGAGGAGCTAAAATAACCCTAGCGGATATATTTCTGGAGAGACTTAGCAAGCTACCCTGCCTCAAAAAGATATCTGGAGAGAAGATGACTGGATACAAAGGAAATATAGAGAGAAACTTGTGAGAGACGCAGGGATATGTCAGAAGAGCAGTGAAAGTAGGCTCTCTCCTTACCAGCCACAGGGGAAAAAAATCGTTCAGAGGGAATTAGGAGGCCAACAGGGGAATTAATGATGTTGCCTGAAAAAGAGAAGGCTAGTAATTCTGCTTTGACTGAAAACTGTTATTTTATGTTAATAAAGCAGATCCAGAAGGGGGAACACAATTCAAACGCATAGTCAGGCTGGGCCAGGAGGAAAACTGAAGCAGAGGCAAGCTCTGACATAGGTATGAGACACGACCTCTTACAGATGCCTAAAACTATTAATACCTGGGGGCTCCCATCTGCACCTAAAGCAGTATTGCCACTTAAGGCATAACAACTATAGTACTGTGCACCTAAATGAGAATTATTGAGTGGGTTAATGGGAACAGAGAGAAAACATGTTTTCATCCCACAGGCCATAGATCTAAGCAGCAAGAACATATACAACCCAATTACACAATTAAGAACTTAATTTGGCACCTAAATTTAAGTGATGTATCTAGGCCAAGACGATGTGTGAAATCCTGTCCCCAATCAGACAAAAGGAGTTTACCATTGATTCCAATGGAGCTGGGATTTCACAATTTCATTTTAAGGTTAACAGGAGTTTCTACCTGAGTGTGGACTGAAGGATTTGGCTCTTTGTCCTATAGAACATTATAGCAATGATACAGATGATATTTAAACAAGTTCTAACATATTAAGAAGTCACACAGAAACATACTTTGAAAAACATAACAGTAAAGAGTCTCATTCACTGGCAAATACTATTTCACATAACGAATGTAAGTGGCTTTTCAAATTCAGATATCACAAAGTCCAATGCATTAAATTGGACCTACCCAAATCCTACTTACATAATCATTACACACATTGAAAAGATTATGGGGGGGAACCACCACCACCACACACACACACACCACACACACACACACACACACACACACAACCTTTTTAAATGGGGCAATTATTTCAGAAGTATAGTTTTGTCAAGAAAACTGTAATTAACAACCAGACATTAAGGGGGACTTATGTAATCAATATTTGTCCTAAGCATCAGTAAACAAATTTTATTGCAATTAATTACAAGAGCCGTTATTTGTTTGAACAAAGGAAGCGATTATATACCATCTATCCCAAAGTGCAAATAAGGACGCAAATAGAAGGGGATCCTGTGCTAATAAGCAAGAGGGCAGTGATTGGTTTGCAACTGTATCAAAAATCCCCTAATATTTTGTCAATTTATTTTGCTCTACAAAATTGGCACCTGCTTACTCAGTAAGCACACAATGGAATGCATAAAACTCCATTACTTCCACTGCACTGAACACTTAAAATTTGTACTTGTGGAATGTAATATGCTTGAAAAGCATTCTTTGAAAAATGACCCTACATGGACTACAGTATAGGTACCTGATGTGTGTGACTATGCACTTGAGGAGTGATCCAAAGCTGAAATAAAATCAATTGAAAGACTCCCGTGACTTCTTTGATGTTTGAGTCAAGTCCTCAAATGTCAACGCGTCCAAGACTTGTACTTTAAAGCATTTACGCACCTTGATAGTTTAGAGTATGTTTATTGCTGCAATTAAACACGCGTGGCTGGCTGCATCAACTGATCAGGCTATGGGGCTCGGGCTACGGGGCTGTCAAAGTCAATGTAGATGTTCAGGCTCAAGCTGGAGGCAGGTTCTGGGATCTTCACTCCTGCCAGAGGTAGACAAACTCTTGTTCTAACCTCAAGAGCTTCTTGTTATAATCTCTCTCCAATGGAGTTTAATTTACCCTGTTTATAACAAGGATTTGTTGACACCCATCCAGATTATACTTGCAATTATTTGGTATGTTTGATTTGAAAATTAAACTAATGGTAAAAATTGTAAAACAAATTTTATGCTTAGATATAAAAACATAAAATGTATACGTGAAAAAAAAACAAACATGTGGACACCAGTAGGTATAGGTAAATTGTTGCAGGGAAGATATATTAAATATTTAGTATATATGGATTTGTTGTTAGAGAACAATATAATATATTCTAAACTCTGTGTCCCAAACTGCTTTTAGAAACTATGAATGGGAAATCTACCTGTTCCAGGGACAAAAAATCATAGATTTTTCCTCTCTTCACTAGCAGTTTAATATGCAATTTTTAAGGTGACAGGGGCACACACAATAAATATACATGTAAAATCCTGTTTACAATATAATACCAAGTATCATTACATGTTTAATGAGACTGAAATAGAATTTAAAAGCTATTTATAACAATGCCTCACACTTGTACTGCTGGAAGAGCTAAGTGACTTGAGAGCTAGAGAGAGTTCAAAGTTGCATCATAATACTGACAGTAAAAAAAAAAAAAGGAAGAAAGCAATATCAACATCTCTACTATAGGCATGCAAGAGTATTTAGAGGGAATACTGCAAATATCATGGCAATGTTGCTTTAGTTATCTAAAGCAAGATCAGTATATCACTGCTCTTTATTTTTGTTTTCTTTACTCGGTGACCCTGATATGTCATCCAAAAGTTCACTTCTCTCAAGAATTCTTTGAGGTTGCAATGTTTTAGGCTTCTGATATTAAGAGGAAAAGGAAATAGGTCCTTGGGATATATTTGGGATGCCTAATTACATCAGGAGCATTCAGTAATAGAGTACTATATGTTGTAAAGTCTGAATGCCAGAGCATGGCAATCAGTAAATGACGAAGAATTTCACTTCAATCCTCCTTTCAATCTATTCCATTCCCAAAGCTTTTCAAAGTCTTTTCTGAAATTTTCATCCATGCAATTGATTTTGTCCTCACTGTCCACAAATTGCCTAGACATTGTACAAACATACTTTTCTTTGATCTGGTTATAATTCAGGGGTTCTCAAACTTGGTTGCAGTGCAATGCCCTTTAACAAAAATTACTACACTATCTCAGGAGTGGGGACCGAAGCCTGTGCCCACCCCAGGTGTGGGGATCAAAGCCGAAGCCCAAGGGCTACAGACCCAGGCAGGGGGCCTGTAACCTGAGCCTCACAGCCGAGGGCTGAAGTCCTTGGGCTTCAGCTTTAGTGCCAGAAGGTGGGGCTCAGACTTCAGACCTGGGCCCCAGCAAGTCTAAGCCAGCCATGGCAACCCCATTAAAACAACAGGGTCCAGACCCACAGTTTGAGAACTGCTGTTATAGTTGGTTAGTTTTTGTTTTTTTATCTGTGATGTGTACTTGATGCAGATGATACATTTTTGTTTGTTTTAAATCAAATCATTTGGGATTCTTCCAAATTCCCTCTGGAGAGGAACCCTTGTTCAAAGGCTTGATGATGTAGAGTGGTGAGAGGAGTCTTATTCTCCTTCCCAGCGGGCATCCTGCATTCTAAAATTTTTCATGAAGAAAAGAGAATCCAGTGCAGAAGGATGTTCATTGTAAAGGAAATGCAGAACAATGAGGACTCACATTGCTGGGATTTCTCCCTCTGCAATATTGTTTCATTTTGAAGGGTTTCGCATTGTTCAGTACCCCTATTTGACAGTCTTTTCTGCACTGGGGTTGACCTCCACTGGTGGAGACCTGGCCCTAAATAAGCATGTTTAGAGGTGTCCCTTTGAGGGTATTAGCATGGTATAGGGTTCCATGTTTAATGCCATGACTATAGTTTGAAAGCATTCAGATTGTTGCCAAGGATTCTTTTTTTGAAGATAGTCAGTCATATTGTTAAGATACTTGCATTGGAAAAAAATGTCCCTGTAAAAGATATCCATACTGGGAAGAGGGAAGGAGACAGAGTAGTCAGAACTGCCCGATTTCCGCAAGTACTTTTCTTTTTTTTAAATTTATTTTTCTTAGTGACCATCCACATCCCTTTTCAGTACAAGGAAATATATTCATGAATCTCCACACAAAGTACCACAACAAAGTGTTTTTCTGAAATATTTCCAAAAGAATACCCTTTCTCTGTATGCTACTGACCATTTCAATTTCAATAACTATAAAGTCCTTGATGTATTTTACCACTCCAAGAATATTATAAATACCACAGACAAGGAGGCAGGCAATGACATCATTAATAATGAGCCCTTCAGACCGTGATTATATTTTATTTAAGAGCAAAATAAATGGACCAAAAGTACTCAGGATCCTGAACACATAAGTCAAAACACTGAGTTAATAGATGTAGAGAGCAGCAAAGAGCACCACAGACAATTCTTGTCAAGATCATTGTCAACTAACTAGTCAGAATTTCACTTTCATGTTCTATTTACTGAGATGAGTCAAATCACAGAAATAAACATGCTTCCTTGAATTTTCCTTATGCTTATACTCCATACCTGCACTTACTAATACAACCCTACATTGGGATTGTCTCCTTTTGGAGAGCTCATAGTTCATACTAGTGCTAATGGAAGTTAAATGTGTCCCTCTTTCAGATCTTATATCCTTTTGAATCAGGCATGCTCCTTGTTCTCTTGTATTGCAAGGGTGACCCTCTTTTTCATAATGGGACTCCCTTCCATTTAGCAACACAGGAATGGTATAGTGGGTGGAGGAACAGGTCTCCTTGGCTCCTTTCCAGTACCAGTTTTTCCATACTATTGGATGAGCCTGGGAAGGTATCAATGGGGAAAGATTTGCAGAAGCAGCTAGTGAACTCCCACTCAATACAGCAGCAGTTTGGTCCCATGTGTTCTCCCACCCCAGTGTGCTGCTGCAGTGGCCGGTGAGGGATGGGGTAGCAGCTGCAGAGATTCATGATTCATCTCCCTTTTGCACCTTGAGAGACAGGGGGACTTATGGGCAGTGTCTATGCAGCCTCACTCACAGCAATATGGGTACACTCAGATAGCGCTAAAAATTTTAACAGAGCCTTTCGCATTTTTGGGATAGATGCAAAGAAGTGTTTTTCTCCTTCAAATGTAATCTAATTTCTGTCCATGATTATCACTCCACTATGCATAGGACTGGCATGAGGATTTGAGAAAGGCTTAGTGAATTTATCTTTTGGGATACACTCAAAACTTAATTTACTCATTTTATATCAAGTATGTGTGCAGAGACTGATCTTTAAGCTATACCAGCCTCCTGTTTACAGGATTGGAGCCCTGTTGCATATTCTTTTCATTCATAGCATTTGGTTTATATCGATTAACATTTCCAAGTCTATCTTTGCAAGGTATACAGCTAGAGAGACTTGTATTTTTGTTAATACGAGTGGACATTTTCCTTTATAGGGACTGCAGGTTGCCGGAGTTTAAAAACAGCTCACACCAGCCTCTTCCAGGTCATCAGTATGACTCCGCAACATCTTTCACAAGATCTTATGTCACAATTATCAGTCTAGTAAAGGACTGCACAGGATTCTTTTTAGAGTTCCATCAGTATGTTGCTCCTGCAGTCCAGATTCTGGCACCTTTACCTGTGGTGAGTAGAACCTTAATGGCAAGTGATCCCATTGAAACAAAGGATTATTCAGTAAAGGTGGCAGAATTTAGTCCTCAGAGAGGCCTACCGTTCAATGCCATATTAAAGCTAACTGAGTAGATGCTGCATCACTCCCAGCCAGGTATCAGACCACAACAGAAATCATCCATGCCTCCCCTATTTCACCTCAACAGACAATTCCCCTCATCTATTTATTACTTCTTGTCACTAGTCTGTGTTATTTTCATGCCAGAATTGAACAGTATAGAGGATGCATAGCGATTTAGGCACTCTCAATGACCAGAATACAGAAAAAGTTAATAAATTAGATTGGTAAACTGGCAGTTGAAAACAAGGAGTTCTCCTGCTACATCTTAGTAAAGGAATAAAATAGGTAGGAGAAAAAAGTTAGCATTTAAAGATTGAGTCTTACGCACTATAAACAAATTCTGCTTTTCAAAGATCCGCATACCTAGCTTGCAAATTATGGAAAAATCTCTACTGGACATTGCTGCTCTGCTCAATTTTTGTGAATCTTTGTCTCTATATGGGTTTTCTAATTTCACACGTCTCTAAAATGTGGTATGATTTGCCACCACCCATTAATCTCTATTTCAACTGTTGATATCTATCATATCTTAAAGGTTGTGCAATCCTGAACAAGCTTCCTAGTCAGCTTGCCCCCCACCCCGCACAAACATAACCTAGGTCCACATAGTAACTATGATTATTAATTATTAATTATTATTATTATGTAAAGCATTCATAATCTTCAATAAATGGTGCAGGATCTAAATTTATCCAACATTTAGAATGGTATATAATACAAAACAAATTGACATAATAATTTAACCCAATTCTTATTACCCAAAAGTGACAAAGTTACAAACTACACCTAGTTCAAAAATACACTGCATATAACCATTATTTTATGCTTTGTTGCAACAACTGCAGCATTTCATGGCCACACCTTAGTGCGCAGTCCACAGCCAAAAAGCTTGCATGTAAAATGCCTTTCACATCACAGAAATGCTGTAATAGCCTCTCACAATTTAAAAAAAAAAAAAAAAGGAAAGGAGAATTTAAGGCACCTTAGAGACTAACAAATTTATTTGAGCATAAGCTTTCGTGAAGTGAGCTGCTTTTTTGCGGATATAGACTAACATGGCTGCTTCTCTGAAACCTGTCACAATTTTGTGTCATTTCCATTCTACTTTGTTCTTTGAGCAAATGAGTAAAATGAAGGATATGACAAACATTACTGATCAAGAATGAAAAAATAACCTATGTTAATGGATAGAGACAACAGGACACAAATCCTCCAAGGAGCATCGTAAGTCCACATGATTTCACTGACTTCCAGAAACTGGATTTAGATCTCCGAGTTAGCAGAAGGATATATAAAAATTCATGGAAGCTAAACAAATTAATTTTAGCTGCACATCTGAAGAGGCTCCAAAGCATAAATTATTCCTTAAAAATTTAGTTGTAAGATTTGTTTTTATTTTATTTTTTTAAAACAGACAAACATATCCAAAATATCTTATCTGGAGAAAATGCACATTTTTAGCTAGACCATGGTTCCTCCTAAAGATCCAACAGAACAAACATGAAGAGCCTGGGGATCTAACCTCCTCTTTTGGAGCCTGGTGGAATATTTTGTAGAACATGATTTAAAACAAACTGCATCCCATAGTGCTTTAAAGAGTTAAATAATTTAGGACTGCCCGTTGGATTAAAATTACAAAATAAGTGTAAATTCATTGTATGATGAATAAAATACAGCATAAGGCATGTAACTAATTTCAGAGAAAAAATTAAAAGGCATCAGCAAAAGCGGGAAAATAAATTCTGAGATATTTGAAAAGTGCTAAAAAGTTGATGAGATAAAAGGAAAGCTGTTTCAAGTGGTACAATCTGCAAAGGAAAAAGCACTTGCACTAAGGGTAGTAAGACTACATGAAGGAACAGATTGTTAGACAAGTGGAGGGAACTGGTAGGGAAGTAGAGACACAGGTACAAGTAGGCAGAAGGACGTAGATGAAGGATTTTAATTTATGATTTATTTTTTTTTAAATGTTAAGCATGCAAGGCTCTCGGTTTTTTAACTGACTACATTTTTGCAGCATAGATGCTGGAACTACGGATGCTGGGGGTGCTCCTGCACTCCCGGGCTTGAAGTTGTTTCTATCATATACAGGGTTTACAGTTTGGTTCAATGGTTCTCAGTACCCCCACTATACAAATTGTTTCAGCACCCTCGTTTTTCAGAGATCTTTAAAGAAAAGGAAGGTTTTGTGATTCAGGTACTGGAGTGAGACTCAAGACGACCTGTGGTCAATTCCCAGCTCTGCTATATGCTTCCTATGTGACCTTGGGCAAATTACTTGAACTCCCCATGCCTTGACTCCCCATCTGTAAAATGAGGATAAAAATAGTACATCCTTCCTCCCATCATTTGTCTGTTTTATTCATTTATATTGTTGCGTAGACTCTTTGGGGCAGGGACTGTGTCTTATGTGTTTCTACAGTACCTAGCACAATAGAACCCCAACCTTGGTCAGAACTTCTAACTGCTACTAACACACTTCAATGGAAGACAACTATCGTGCTTCAAAAATATGTATTGTTACTTTTTGATTTTTCCTTGTTCTAATCTGAGATTCTAATAAAATATTTAGCAGCTATACTCTCTGGCTAATAAACTCTATACTAATACCAATTACACTTGGAAGTTCCCCATCTATTGTATTATTTAAGGCAAGACTAAAGAATTATATACGTTTGCTGTAGTTTTGTCTAGGTTCTTAGTTGATTAGAATTTGTAATTTATCAAATTTCGCTTAATCTTATTTATCGGCAAAAATAAAAACAAAGGAGAAAAATGTGTAATGTATCTTCTTTTTTCTGATAAGTATTGATACTGTTTTATTGAATTTAGATATATAGCAACTTGCAACATTGATAAGGACACAAGATGCCCAAAGAAAATGCATCGTGGCTTTTCATCCCCCACGGATATTGAACATAATGACAACAGAGAATAAGGTTAGTAATGACTTTTTGACCATAACATTCTTGAAAAAACTATATGTAAAGGAACAATCATAATTTGTGAGTCCCCCTCTGTTCCCCTTTCTGAAAAAAAAAAGTACATACATATGCCTGGGGAGTAACAAATGCATCAAAAGAAACACAGGGCTTTGAAAAAGGCATATGCTGCCATATTCTTCTCCTGAATTGTGGGAATGGGAATGGTAGCAATGCCGTAGAGGACAAGCTAAAAGGTGAGCAGAGGGAGTATCCATGAGAACCAGAGCTCAAACTTGACTGCCATCCATGCTCTCCGCACCATCCGCCCAAAAACACACACACCCCCTTCTCCGACAGCACAGTTAAAAGTGGCTAAAATGCTGCATTGGCATTCATTTCCCACAACTTGCTGTGTGCGCCCAACTCCTCCATAAGCACTGGAAAGTCATAGAGGGAAAGAGTTTATATAGACACAGTTAGCAATACATTATGCACAGACCACATCCTGGCTTTTTATGCAGGGTAAGTGTCACCTCGAGTATATGGCTCCCTCAACATGAACAGACCTGATCAAGGACAGAGTATACCCCTATACTACTTCTTGTAATGCAATCCAAAGTCTTCATTGACATATAGTGCTAATTTACTTTTTAATATCTCTAAACATAATTCTTTAGTTCCATTTGCAGCCCACATAGTAGTCCTAGGCAATCCTTCCTGTTATTTATCATATGTAGGTGAGATTATTGTACCATAGTAACTAAATATATTGGGAGAACAGAGAGGGACTCACAAATATATACTTTGGTCAAATATGATAAATTTACTAAATTTATTTTGACCTATTCTTTGTCCTATGCATTACAGCAAGGAAAGATCTCCTTCTCCAGCAATAATTTTATCAGAATCAGAAATGGGTTTGCAATTATCTACAATATTTTGGATTATATTGTGCTGGAAGCAGATAAATGAGAGCTTATATTCTGATAGTGTACTTTAATATGCCTTTTTTCAAGTTATTATGCTTATTTTATGGATCTATGTATTTTTTTCCTATCATTTGAAGTTGGTCTTCATTTTTCTGAAATGAATACAGAAAGCACGAAAGTCAAACCTCCTTCCTTTAAAACATCATGGATTATGAAATGCATGATTTATAAGTGATAAAACTATCAGAGACATTTCCAGGGTTCACATTAAAATTAGTGGCCTACTATAAAAAAAGTGAACAGTTCATTTGATAGGTCTCTCAAAGCTTTTAGGACATGAACTTTTCTGACTCTATGATGAGTATTTTCTAACACACAAAGCAAGCTATTCAAATTATTCTTAATGTTATGCCTCTGCTAATAAATTTAGAAGGTGGCATTGTAACTCAGAAATGAAAGTTATTTTAAACAGAAATATAATTAAATTGTGTGCTCAAATGACCGCCACACCTTGAAGGTTGGTTTGCACCGCAACAATTCAGTATTTACTTTACTGCAACTGAAAGTAAAAAGTTCAACAATATGAATGGTTGCACTGTCCAAATTCCCCATCCCCATTATTAAAACCCACATTACTATAATGTTTAATATAAAAAGACAAATCAGGATGTCCTAGGTAAAATTCCCCATTGATTTCAATGGGACATTGATCAGGTTAGTGCTTGCACTATCAAACCCAACACAGCAAAAGGTTCATCTGAACATGAACAATTTGAGTATTGCTTATAAAGTTGATATCATGGCTCTAATCATTAAAAAAGAAAAAGGAGTACTTGTGGCATCTTAGAGATTAACAAACTTATTTGAGCATAAGCTTTCGATGCATCCGATGAAGTGAGCTATAGCTCACGAAAGCTTATGCTCAAATAAATGTGTTAGCCTCTAAGGTGCCGCAAGTCCTCCTTTTTCTTTTCTGTGAATACAGACTAACACGGCTGCTACTCTGAAACCTGCTCTAATCATTGTAATTCACACACTATGGTCTCATTCATCAGAAAAAGTTCTGTCACATTCTCTTTACTTTGGGCCACATTTGACACCCTGGCTGATCCTAAACGGGGTGTTGCATCACAAGAAGTCCCATTACAATCAATAAGACTCACCATGAGTAAAGCTGTTACTATCAGTGGTGTTCAACCTGTGGTACATGGACCCCTGAACATGTCTAAGATTTACAAAGTAGTCTGGACCTCCATTCAAAAATTTTTAGGGGGTCCACAAATGAAAAAAAGGTTGAAAACCATTGCTGTAAGTGACAGAATTTACAGTATATTATAAGTATATATACTGTGTTCAATACACCAAAGAGTTCAACTCAGAAGCAACAAAAATATAAAAAATACTGCAATGCACAGGAAGTTAATAGGTATAAAAGTGTGCTGTTGATTGCAGGATTCACATTAGATTCAGAAGTCTTATTTTCACAAATCCAGTGAAATCACTGCTTTTTGCCAATTAGGTACTGGATAAAAAGAAGCTTGCAAGCAATTGGATGTTCACATATTTGATTTGGGTATTTTAGCGTAGAGTAAGAACAACAGGACAAAGACAACAAAACTTTATGAGCCTGAAACAAAAACTGAGCATTTAAGTGATTCCTCCTCCCCCCCCCCCCCACACACACACTCTTCCACTGTCCAGTTAAGCCTTCCTTCGATTCACAAGTTTGAGGTCTTCTGGTTTAGAAAAAGGTAGCTTTTACACATCTGGGGACTTTTCCAAGCTCATACAGCTTTAATATTTATGAAATGTTTATACAGTACCTGTAGTTCATATATCTGCCTAAAACAAAACTGGAAACATACCAACAAGCACTAAGATACTAGAGGGTTTTTTTTGATGGTTGGGGGTTTTTTAGTACCTTGCTTCCCCTCTCCCCGCCCCCCCCCCCTTTAAATTGTGAGTCACCAGCCGGAAGGAAGATCAGAAGCAGATGTCTTATTCACTGCAAGTACAATAAAATGTGCCAGTTTCTCTGTGGGCAGCTCTTTGTGTTTCACTTACCAAAAAAAATTACTTCTCCTCTCACACAGTTTAATATACAGTATGTGAACGATCACAAAGACATTTTGCCATGAGAACAGTGATATACAGTTATTGCATCTAGAAACCTATATTTTCTTACAAATTACTCAGAAATCCATTGCTTTACAACACTAGCTTTCCAAACCGTAAATGTGTTCCCAGACATTGCTCTGTGTGTTTCAGTTAAAATTGTGTTGTATTATATCTGTATAGAAAAATAAAAACTTCATGGCTTCTTGAGAATGTAGCAGAAAAACATATTGCAGTATATAAGATTTTCAACCATGCTTATCACAAAGGTGACTAGCCACTTAATCTTAAAATTCCCTTAACTGACACCTATAAAATCTAAAGTCTTGTTTATTTTATTTATTCCGTCTTTCTCAGTCTCCCTACATTACATTCCTTTCCCTTCAGTAAGGGTTAATTTAGGAGTAGAAATGCAAATAAACAATCATATGACAATTTGTTTTCAGATACTGGCTTATTATATTATTTAGGTATCTAGATATATCTAAAGTAATTCCATTAAATATACCATTGTATGATCAAAAATAGTAAACACATTTTAAAAAGGGACAGCTTTCCAGTAATAAGAAAAGGAGTACCCGTGGCACCTTAGAGACTAACAAATTTATTAGAGCATAAGCTTTCGTGAGCTACAGCACACTTCATCGGATGCACGAAAGCTTATGCTCTAATAAATTTGTTAGTCTCTAAGGTGCCACGGGTACTCCTTTTCTTTTTGCGAACACAGACTAACACGGCTGCTACTCTGAAACCTTTCCAGTAATATCCTTCTCCTAGAACAAATTAAAGGATTTATTACTGAAGCATTATTGGAAAGACTGGAAACTGTGTTAATAAAAAGAAAGAGCTAGGTACACAAAACTGTAATACAATTAACAAAAAGCTTGTGTTAAGACAATTTTATGAGGACCCTGTGGAATTTTTTTTTGCAGAAGCGTCACTCTCAGCCACAGTCTCTTTTCATTAGCTTTATGAACAGATATGGCAAACATTAAGCATTAGTGTAGATGTTTTGTGTGTTCTTAGATTCTAAACAAAAAAAATCAAGCTAAGGAAAGATATAGAAAACATTATACTTACAGAGAAACCATATGCAGGAAAATGTTACTGACAAATTTACATAGTGTACATCTACCACTTGTTCTAATCCATGGAATCTACAATTGGAGGTATTCAAACTGAAACCCAAGTCAAGCAAATATAAGTAGCTGTACGTAAAGATTATACCTAAGTATTTTGGGCCTCCATAGACAAATTGGTACAAATTCCACAAGGACAGAATGTACAAATAAGTTATTCACTGTCCCAGTAAAAAACAGTACCATAATCTTCACCTGTCTTTTATTTTTCTAGAAAAGCATAAACACACATACCATAATTATGTCAGCATTATAATGGTGACCTTTCCAGCTAGCAAGCAGTTAACCTTGTGGTGGAGTTTGTGGTACTGCCCTATAATAAGTATCCTACTAGAAACATTTCTTAACATGGAATTATCAACTATCCAATATATATATATATATATATATATATATATATATATATATATATATATAAAAATGTGCTATCCATAAAAAATTAAAATTATCAGTTATCCATACCATTGATTACTTGTGTCAAAGGTGCCTCGTTTGCCAGTTAGGCACAATTTAAAAAAAAATATATATATAAAATTGTACTACTATACACACGTGATTTTTAATGTAGTTTTATTTTCATCTATGTCTTTCTGAAAGCCATCTTGTCAGCATATCAAAAGTGGTAAAACTTTGAAAAACAAACCAACAGCGATAAGAAAGAAAACATTGTCTGTTAGTTAAAGCACAGGAATTGGAGTTGGGACAGGGTTCTTTTTCAGGCTGTGTCACAAACTAGCTATGCGAGTTTGGACAGGTTGCTTAATTACTTTGTGCCTCAGTTTACCCATACTTACAATGGGGAAAGTCATACTTACCTGCATCACAGGGATGATGTAAGGCTTAATTAAGCAAGCTTTGGGATGGAAAGTACTACAGAAGTGCACATTACCATATGCAAAGATATGCTTGTCTGTATCTAGTATTTCTAGGACTTCTTCAGAACCGCTCACTTTCCGCTGGAATTTACACAATCCTTCGCACTTATTCCTTTTAATTTAATATATGTTTCATTCTTCAGGATGAAAAACAATGACCCGCTTGCTTGAGTTACTACCTGCACAGAACAAAACTTCACATCTAATAAATGAATGAGCAAAGGGACAAAGATTTTGCAAGTTGATTGGTACTGCAGTTACATTACTTTTCAACTGACCAATCTTTAATAATAAATGCCTTGAAAATTCATAGCATTCCCTTTAAGTGATCATTTGAGTTTCAAATTCTCTTTACATCTAAATAAAGACATTGGGCTAAAAATACTCCCATTGTCTTCAACAAGCTTTGTACCAAGCCATTATTTTGTGAGTACTCCCTATGTGCCAGGTACTGCCAACCTTGCATACACTATATAGTTCCTTACTCTGCAACTAATCCCATAGAAATCCATGGTGCTACTCATGGAGTAAGCTGCTACTCAATGTGAATCTGGATAGTAGAACCTGGTACACTATAAATGGCAGGCCAGATCATCAGCTGGTGCAAATCAACACAGCTCCTCCAATTTACAGCAGCTAAAGATTCGTCCCAGTATTTGTGACACTGATGCAACCTTTGGACAAGATCCCGCATTCCTTCTATGTACTGGGAGCTTTGTATGCACAAGGAACTCAAGATTAAAAAGGAACACTAATTCTAGAATCACTTTCTCAAGAGTGTACTCATAATTCTAAGCTAATATACTTGATTAAACCATACTACACTTTAACTGGATAGAAACCAAGAATGTATTGTACTTAAAACTTCTTATATCTTTTTAATTTTATTTTTTTGCTACCCCATATTAGTGTTTTATTCGGCCAACTGCTGGTTGCCTTACTCACACAAGTAGTCCCAGTGATGTCTTCGGAATAACTTGAGTCCTCAGAGTGAGCACGATTTGGTGTCAATACTCTGCATGGATCAAGTTTCAAAGACACATTTTTGTACTATATTTGTGTTATTTCCTACAATGAGAATTGTGTTAATGTTCTCATTGATTTAATTCTGTTCTTTATATTGTCTATATCATTTCGTTTCCTAGGGTCTGATCTCACAAACCCTTGCTCAAGTGAGCATCCCTTACGTGCATTCTTAACCCCAAGGGAATCAACAGGACTACACAGATTTAAGGACTAGCTTCACGAATGTTAGCTGGATTGGACCTTTCAAAAATTACTTAAACCAATATTTTGTAATATTGTTGGGACAGTAGCAGGAGAACAAATTTATTTTATGTGCGACATCTTTAATCAAGGACTAGCCTCTTTATACAATGCTGGGTATGTGGATTGCTGCAAATAGCCAGTGAATATTTTTCTGGCCAAGATTTATGAAACACTTCCCCGTAAAAAAAAGCATTTTAAAAAAGAGTATCTAAAGACATTAGCATAATGATATTCACTGTAATAAGTCTATAGGTATTTTCTTTTCCTCACATATATCACTCCGGGTTTAGAGTTGTTTGCTTTCTGAAAATATTACATGCTATGCGATATTCACTGAAACAACTTTTAAGTTCTGAAAGACAGAAAAACTCAGAAACTTCTGCATCTGATTGCTATTGCCATAAAATGTATACCATTTAAACAACAGAAGTAAGCACTAAATTCACAAGAAAACAGGTACATTTAAAAATATTTCTTAAAATAATGTTATTTCATCATTAAACGATCTGCATCAAAATGGGATACTTTTCTTTAGATAATATATTTGTAGAATGTCAGAATATACAGATCAATCAACAGTTCCGTAAAGCAACAATTTCTATCCACCGTTTACGTCTTCTACAACTTTTAAGGTACTTTATTTTTAAACATTCTTTTTAGACCCCCCCCCCCCCAAAAAAAGGTTTATTTAAAGCATTGAATCAATCAGCTTTTTCTTATAATTGAATTTTCATTTATCTTAGACTAATATAAATATATTGAAAGGATTTGAATATTAATCACCATATCCCATTGTTCGCTTTTACCTTTTTCAGTATCCATAACCAACCATTGCTCTGCTCTTCCATTATGCTTCCTTCATTGCAGAGTGAGAAGCTTCTTCATTAAATAGCATTAAAAATAGAACACACCCGAACTCCCAAGCAGAGCATGCTCTAACAGTGCTAATGCCACAGTTCTCAAGGTAACCATGCTCAGTTGGGAACTGAGAGGCAAAGTCAAGATGAGATTAGTAATTTGCAAGCCTAATTGTGCACACAAACTTGCCTCGATCCATGATGAAGACTGTTAAAACAAAAATTAGTGTGCAGTTAAATTATGTGACTGAAAAGTTGAAGGCCAGCTTAACAGTTTTTCCCCCTCCCATCCACAACAACTTATTTTAATTGTTTGTACTTGGTTCAAGTTTGCAGAGTCAGTTTTGGAGGATTGCAAGAGCAATACATATTGATTCATACATCTAGTTTAGTGCAGTGGTCAGAAGCATCACAGCGGCAAATCAACCCACCTACTGTATTGATATCTACTCATTTGGTTTCATTACTCGTATGTTTACAGGACTGTCATGTTAGAAGAAAAGGAGTACTTGTGGCACCTTAGAGACTAACAAATTTTTTAGTTAAAATGTGTTAGTCTCTAAGGTGCCACAAGTACTCCTTTTCTTTTTGCGAATACAGACTAACACGGCTGCTACTATGAAACCTGTCATGTTAGAGTAACATTGGGATTCGTTTTTTTAAAAAGGCAATGTATACCCCTGAGAAGGAGGGGGGGGGGAAACAGACCCACTATAGAAACATGAACCAGAAATGTGGGGATATGCCAGGTGGTTGAAACAGTAAGTAAATGTGAAACAACAACAACAACAAAGTTGCACAAGAATGGGTGCACTGAATGAGTGCATGCCTTGTTTATATCTATAAACAATGCAGTTGAAACAATACACATTCAAATATGCAAAATTTTTATAAATAGCAGCAGCACGGTAACATTCACTATTTATGAACATGGTAAACAGCTAAAATTTTTAACATTAAACGTATGGTTTCCAGACTATTATTTTCTTGCATGATCACAATCTTATAAAATAATGATGCTAACAAAGCACATGGTACACGTTTTGCCAAACAAAATGACTACCCACTAGGAACACTCAAGTATTAAACCGTCCCAAATGTTTTTCTTCTAGCAAAGATAACAAAAATCATTCCAATTTTTTCATTAATTTTTACAAATCAATGGGTACGTTTTTAAAGCTTTGAATACTAAAAGATTTGTTAGAATTACTACGTCTTCCTGTATTTCTTATTAAAATAAATATTTGAAATTTCTCGATAATGTTGAACTCAATTTCTGAGAAGCAGACTCAGGCTAATTATTTTAACTTAATAAAATTGGACAGAATTATTATTACCCAAACTGCCCGATCGTAAAACAATGCTCCTGGAAGATCCTGCAGCACCTATTACCACCTTGATCATCTTTACGTTTGTATTTCCCCCCGCGTTTTAATATAATCCTTAAATTATCTGCCATCTGTTATTTACTATGTAACGCAAATGAAACATTTATGGTCTGAATAATAACACTGCATATAGCATCCACTTTATATTTAGCTATCAGAAATGGGTCCGACCTCACCAGGAAAACTTTCTAAACATCTGTCCATATCTTTCCATGTGAACTCTACACAAGGTAGAAGAACACTACATGCACCATCAATACATAAATTAAAAAGTCTTTTTAATAGAAAATTCATATCTTATTTCGTAAAACCCTAAATACTACAGTGCTCCTGTGCAATACTCAGGTACCAATCTAGCAACTGCAGAAGCAATATCCCCTCTTCCGCTAAAACATGAATCTAATGCTGTTATAAATATCACATCTTAAAGTGGGAGCCTGGAAGTAGCCACAGATCATTGCATATTATACGCAATAAGACACGAACCTTTGTTCTATGCACAGCTCCTATTTCTCGGCTCCTCAATCTCCAAGCCTTAAGCCACGCTGGCCTCAAAAATTAAAAATTTGGGGGAGGGTGCGGATGATTGCAACAAAACGACAGAAAACACATGCGAAGGGTGGGGTGGGGGAAGGCAACATCATAACAACAAAGAACACACAGCACACGGATGGTCCACAGCTTTTTGGATTTACCTTGCCTGCAAACTGGACCTGCCCCCAGCTTCTTGGCGGCGTGGGGCTTTTTTGGCGTGTGTGTTTATGTTGCTGCAGCTACGGCGCTGCTACAGTACCGTGGCTGTCTTCCTGGAAGACATGGTCTCTGCCTCCTGCTCCTGCTCCTGCTCCTGCTCGCCCCCTTTGCTACTCGGGAGGAGACGCTACTTCTCTGGGCGCGTGGGTCTCTCTGGCTCGCCCAGCGGGCTCCCACTGCCTCGCTGTCTCCCTCTCGCTGCTGTGCCGCTGTCTGTCCCTCCCTCTCCCTGCCCTTTATGTAGCCCTCTGTCTGTCCTCCCTGCGCTAATCCCTCTCTCGCTGCCTGTCCTCTCGCTCGAGCCCCGACTCTGGCTCGGAGCGCGCGCGCGCGCTGCCCTCTCCGCCCGCCCGCCCGCCCGTCCCCTCTCTGCCGCCTCGCCCGCCGTCTGCGCCGCCCGCGAGGCTCCCCCTCTTTCTCCTTCTCCCCCGCCCACGCTGCGGCGCGCGGCGCCCGGGACCCCCGGCAGCGCGTTCTGCTCGCGCCGGCTCGGCTCGGCTCCGCTCCGCGCGCGCTGCCCCGGCTCACGCTGCTGCCCGCGACTCCGCTGCGGCCGCGGCCATTGGCCGGGTCGCGCCCCCCCCCTCCCCTTCCCTTACGCCGCGGAGCGGGAGAGGCGCTGCGCGAGCTGCAGCGCGTGTGCCCTGTGTGTGTGTGTCCTGCACGTCGTGCCATCCATTCACGCTGCCCCCTCAGCCCGGAGCAGACAAAGCCCAGGAACACACTAATAAGGAGAAGGTTCGTTAATCTCGGGCAATTTCTTGGGCTTGGCTGAACCCCCCCCCATCTCCTTTCCGCGCCCCTCCACCCCACTCCCCCCCCCCCCAAAAAAAAAGTGGCCCCTTGCGGCTGGAAGACAGTTAAGCACAGGTTTGGGGAGAGGAGGATTAATTATTGGGGGTGTTGCTCCGTGAAATTTGACAGCGTCTGCGCTCGTCAGCGGAGCTGGTGGAGGGAAAAGCCACTGCAGCCGCTTGTTGGGTGGGAGCGGATAAGCCCCCTGAAAAGGGGGCACATGAATGATCCCCTCTTTCCCTCCCTCCCCCCACTTCCGCAGGGCTGCAGCTACTTTCTCGTTTGATCATATTTCTTTAAGAGTCTTGCTGCACGCAGTAAAGCGGGGAGAAGCATTTCTAATGGATCACCCCTTTGACAATTGCAGCCCCGTTTGCCAGTTGAATACATCCAGCCGATCGTTCTGCCCCCCAGCAGAGGAAAGGGCATTAACTTCTTTGCTACGTGGTTATTCATATGCACCAAAATTATAGCTGCACTGTACAGTCCCAGCTGTAATGGCCGTGGATCATTTAGAGCCGATCCAGCAATCCAACTGCTGGAAATGCAGGTTCTGTGAACAATCGTGTATACAGTACAATGCCCCATATTACAATAACCTGAAAGGAGACAGAAGCCTCCGGTAGTAGCTGTAATTAGTAATCCTATATATGAAAAACAAACAGGAAATAAGCATACAGCATAAACAAGTCAAATAGTATGAAATATGCTGTTCACTTTTGTCTAGAACAATACAGATAATCTAACTTGCACACACAGAGATTGCTTTTCTAACATAGTTTTAAAATGAACTCTCAGTTCTGTACTTTAAAACAAAAAACTTTGCCACAAGATACAATTCTCCATGATCACAAATGTAAAAGAGAACTAATTTACAAGGCAAGTGAAGACAACTACACAGGGGGGGCGAAATATTTTCTTTATGAAGTATTATCCTGAAGCCCTTGAAATCTCTCTCCCTTGGAAGCCAACACCTGCTTTTAAAAGCAGACTGTACAAATATAACAAGCAATGAGCCACAACAGGGTGTACATTAGCCGACTGTTGGTGCATGCCTGAAGTGATCAGAGGCATTCAGCCAAGTGCACCAAAAGCTTATGGTACTAATGCACCTCCTGATGTGACTTATTCCTATTAATGTATGGCTCCTTCCACTTTAAATTTCATTATTTAACATATTCTTACACTATGAAATATAACTCAAACAAAAATACCTTAGAAAAGGTGATAAGCAATCCTTTTCAGGGTGAATAGTTCCTCATGACAGTGCAAAGAAGTTTTTTCATGCTAGGGGTAGTAAGCTTTTAAGTTTTATATACAGGGCAGGTTCAGTCCTTTTGACTTTACTTTTAGTATGCTTGCTCTGCCTTAATATAGACCAAGTGTCTCTCAGAGCTAATATGACCTTGCATGTAAATACAGAGGGCCTGATTCTGCACAATGACACACCTCATGTATCCCATGGAGCAGGCCAGTTTCGCACTTCTACTGGCCCACTTCCTTCTTAGCAGGCTATCCAGTGAAGCAGTGAGAACTCAAACCGCATTAGGATGTTGAAGGATCACTCATCCCCTAACCAGACACGGCAACAGCTGCCTGCCTGCCTGCAAGAGAGGGTAGGGCAGGGGGAAGAAGCGAGAGAAAGCAAGCAAGCATAGTTAGGTGGTGTTTCCAGACTCGGTTATTACACATAATGGACATGCAAAAAAGAAGAGCCACTTCACCTCCACAGGTTATATGGGTGATTTCTGATGGGGGAGATGGAAGTCGAAGGATGTTACATTCGGACTCTGTGTGTATATGTACATACAAGCTGCAGACTTGGCATTCTCTTCCAACCAACCCTATTGGTTAATATTTGATGGTGGCAGTTTGCTGTTAGAGCTAACATATGTTGCATGTTCATTCTCTACCATTTGGTAAACGTTATTTATCAAATGCTAGAGAAAAATACCAGCTCCATCAATTTAAATAAAATACTCTGAAAATATGAGTTGTACACAAAATCTTATATGCACATTAACCCCTGTACGAGAAGCTCCAGACCTGGGAAAGGTGACTGGTGCCAAACACATCTGCCCCATCCTGAGAAGCCCACTCAGACTTTTTTGTAGTCAGGTATGTGTCTGACATTTTCAAATACCTGAATCAATGTATCTTACTTCCCTCTTTGGGATCTTCTCTGCACGTAGAAAGAAAAATCATTAGCTATTAACTATTTCTGAGGAGTGTGACATCAGGACCACAGTTTTCTGCTCCCTGTGCTGACTCGTAACACAATAGGAGAAGTTTTCTCACATACGTCAGGAGTTGTGTCTGTAACCAGGGCAGAATTTGGCATGTAGTACTCAAGACAAACTTTTCAGAACTCTATCGTGCCCATTGCTATCTTTTGCATAATCTAGGTTCAGGAGTATTTAAAAAATGATTTCTAGGCATAAAATCTCCACTAGAACCTTAAGATTTAGCGTATCAGTTGGCCTGTAGTGCACACTTGAGGCTCTAACCCTGCAAACTGCTCTCTGCAGGCCAACTAGCTTGGAGGATTGGGGTCTAAATAGGCCAGATGGTGCAGTTTCTACACACACACACATACAGCCCCCACCCCCACCTCCCAGCAGAAGGTTTGGCTTGAGAAAGGACTATACATAGTATTTGGCCTGATATTTTCAAACTGAGTGAGCAAGTCATTGTGCTTGTGCTCGGTGTGCAATATAGATTGATGTTTATAAATCTAGAAAAGTTGTTTGGTTTCCAAAGCATAAATGAGTTTAGAGGGTATGTATGTGTATGCACAGAGATTCACATCTGTACTCCCTGAACCACTGTGCTATTATATCATATAGTCATTTTTAATATAATATTATGAGCTTGTATTACTGGTTGTGCATTTCCTCAGGCTTTAATCATTTTGCAGTGAAAGCTAGGTAACATGCAAACTACACATTGCAAATGGTGGTTTGGAGATCTGGGATGATTTGAATTAAATTACTATAATGTAAATAACTGGATCATTTTAAGATTAGATTCTGAAAAAGGTTAGTTTTTATTTTGAAAAAAAATGTTTTTCAGTTTTGATGTCTTAAGCACTGTACCAAATTTACCTTATGCAGATGGGGGGTAGAAATGTTATAGTCCTATTTAAAATGAAAATTTGAAGCACAAAGATAGTCAAATACTGTTCTGCTTTTAAATACATTGCTGGTAGAACTGAAATATTTATTCTAGATTCAGTCAATAGCACCCCATGCCTCATGTAAAATTAGCAAAGTCATTCAGGCACAGACACATATGAGAATGTAAAGGAAAACTAAATTCTGATCCGATCCTCATTGAAGTCAATTAGAGTTTTGCTATGGACTTCATTAGGAGTAGGATCAGACCCCTACTCTATTGACTAGTTCTCCTGAGAGGAACATCAATGAACTACCTTTTTTTTAAAAAAAAAAATCTGTTACTAACAGTGCTCAGGAAGATTTTTTTTCACCACTAAAAGCAAAGCATCAATTTTTTGTGTTTGACATTCAAAATCCCCTTTAAGTTTCTCTCTGAGATCCCAAACGCTTGATGTACCAAATCTATGTCTCCCAAAAACATGTTTTTTATGAAGTTCAGAGAGTAATACCTATCTTTTTAAGCATGCCCCAACACCCCACAGGATATTGCCTTCTGAGCCATCTCAGAACTAGAAGCTGCAGTCCCTGTTCATCTATAGCTCTCAAGGGAGTCACTAGGAATTTGAGTTTTAGCATTAAAATGTTCAAAAGCTGGCACAGGTGCAAATGACCAATTGCATGCTGCAAATGGGGCTCACTGTATTGTTTTGGGGGCACAGGAGATTTTCAGAGCAGATCAGCACTCAAGTTACCTGAGCATTCTAGGGGTTGAGTTGGATAGATGTAGGACTAGCTACTCAATTGGGATTCTCAAAAGTGCTCAGAAGCTCCACAAAGTGCTCAACCAGCTGCTTTCAGATGTTTAGTTACATTAGAGACAGAACTAATCAGCAGGTGCAGATTAAGCAATTCAGGCACCAGTCCCTGATTGGTTGCTCTGGACTCTGCACACCTGGGAATCCCACTTCAACTGATTTTATAAAAACAAACATGCAGGAGGGCATGAATACAAAAGGTAGAGAAATTCCAATAGTCAGTGAGGCAGGCAGGAGCAGGGATAGAAGTGGGGCTAGAGGAAAAGTGACTACAAGGGTCTAGGATGGGAGTTAGGAAAAAAGAGAGACACAGAATTGAGGGTGGTGGTGGTTCTTTTGGGACGTGCATTTCAGTGTGGGGATTGCACAACACCTGACCATGTTACAGTGTTCAAGCCAGAAAAGGGGGTGAAGGTTTGCTCTATCTCAGAGGCTGAGGAGATCCAATACCTTTCAATAGGAACTATGACCTAAGGAGGCTTCATGGAGGCCCAGTTAACCCAGCAGCATAGACTCACCATGGAAGCCATCATGCCCCTAGATGGTGAGCCACACCCTCTCCATTCCTATTGGGGGTTACCAAAGTCCTTAGCATACTAGACACTGGTCCTGCCATAGGACCACAAGCAACATCATTGGCACTCATCTCTTGACTTGCCCTGGAGAGCAGCAAGGGAAGACTGTACTGCAGCAGTGAGTTCAAAATGGAGTTTAAAAGAAGAAGCCTTGTCCAGACTAGGGAATGGGTGTCTGATCCATAAGGGAAACTGAACATAGGACTAGCTTTAGTGGTGCCCCATTTGCAAAGATTGTGCTTCGTAGTCATATGAAGTGAGCTACTGGAAGCAGCTGATGGATCTGCTGTAAGCATGACCATATTCTCTTACTCTCTAGATACCTGAGCTGCACAAGCAGAAAAGAGCCTTGACTAGAGGATTCTAGTGGCTGAGTTCCCCTTCTAGGGGAACAGGTGGATCGGCACAGGTGTATCATGATAGAGAAGAATGTCTGAAGAAAGGAATCCTTATTAATCCTATACAAATAGCACAGTGATAACAGAAAGCTTATGCTCTAATAAATTTGTTAGTCTCTAAGGTGCCACAAGTACTCCTTTTCTTTTAGTGATAACAGAACTACACCATAAAGGACAATATTTGTGGAATGAAAACTAAAAGATTATTTGGTGAAGAATAGTGTAACATTACATCGTGACCATGATACACTTTGATGGAAGCAAGGGGCCCTTACTGAGACACTGTGGCATGTGGGTGGGTGTATACAGGGGACTATCACTGTGAGAGGAAGAGAGATTCTCTTGCTCCATGGCTTTCCACTGAGAAGCTGTTCAGTTGCCCATTGCCCATGGTGATATGAATGGGGTTGCCCTGTACTTTATTATGTGCTACACGAGGTTCAGATGCATTTCTGCTTGTACATACTCGGTCTGTATTTGTCAAGGCAGATGTGTGTAGTCCAGTATATTGTCTATAACTATGTTATGGGTGAGCCTGAGCTTCTCTGCTTTTCATTGAAATGACACCAGATATACTAAGCACAATAGGTTAAGATTAGAGGTCCGTAATACCCATACTAATAGGCTGTCCATGTCTATTAAATTTCCATATTGCAACTGAGAGAGCCCTGTTATCCCCTTCCTTCACCCACTGGTTACATAGGGACACATCTGCCTGCCCTTTCTCCTTTTTAATGGCAAAACACACACACAAGCACACAGCAGTTTCTAAATAAAATCCACTTTTCCTGACCATTGCTTTAACTGTGCTTTTTCTGACTAGCCCTTATAAATGGCTTGTCACCATACCCCTCCCATCTTGTGCTGCTTTCCTGCCATCAGCTACTATGATGGCTGTGTAGCGTTACTTGTAAGGAGGGAGCAGCACAACAACTGCTGAAGTTATCAAAACTCTCTGTCTCCTTGGTGCCTTTATTAAAGCCCTTGCTGCTCACATAAGCACATTTGTGGTGCAGCACCAGGAAGACCCCATCACCTCCCTTTCCTGGCTGAAGCCATTTCCATTTACATCCTGCCATCGAGTGGACTGGCACCATCCTTTAGAACGAGTGAAAAGTTAGCTGGTGACTTGCACACAGTGGTTAGTAGATTTCTAACGGGTAGAGGAATATTGAGTAACAGTCTTTGCAGGTGAGTTCTTTACTTATTCTTCCTGTCTTTTGTGGCCCAACTCTGGCACTGCCTACCTTATCCCCAAACCCAAAACATTCAAGAGTACTCACTGCTGCACATCCAAATCACCCCTTTGAAACTTTCCCTGCATGTGTGTCATCCTCCTAGCTCATACCAACAGAAACATCTGATTTGCTCTAAAATGGCTGCTTAGGATTTTCACAGGCTTAGACTGCTCCCGTTGATTTCAGGGGTTGCCAGATCAGGCCTATAATTTACAAATACATTTTTATTCTTTTAATGCCTGAGCCTAGCATTGGGGGAGTGGGTCTGTACGTGATGCCAATAGGAGTTGGGTGTTGTAGTTCTTACAACGCAAATATATATAAATAGTTATTTCATCCAAATGCACAAGGGGAAGAGGAATTCCCCATATTTTTTCAGTGAAGATGTCAAATTACTTGTTACACTGAAAGATCCACTACCTCATTGCCCCTGTGTTTTTACAAATATTTCTGTGCTGCCTAAAAGTGTCAGGCTTTTGTAAATGTTGGTTTATATTCTTTCGATGGATGTCACTTCATTATTCCCTTTGCAATCTTTCCATGCACAAAGTTTGATCCCTCACAGCTGTTTTTGCTGGAGAGCATCCTAGACAGAGTAGTTCAGTCAGCTGGCTGTATTACTTCCCCATGGCCTACTCCATCCCACTGCAATGTGAATCCTTCTGTAGTGGCATTCTGGGGCCTACCACCAGCTGAGACAGCCTGGTAATAGGTAGACTGAGCTGCACTAGAGACCCAAAACTGAAACAAAACCCTGCAGCCTCTAGCCAGTATTTAGTCCTATCCTCCTGCTGGTTCCCTAGGATCTGTGAGGCTTAGGGTAGCCAGTGTCCAGTTTTTGACTGGAACGCCCAGTCTAAAAGGGACCCTAGCAGCTCTGGTCAGAACCACTGACCGGGCCATTAAACGTCTGGTCGGTGGCTCAGCAAGGCTAAGGCAGGCTCCCGGCCTGCTCTGGTTCCGCGCAGCTCCTGGAAGCAGAGGCATGTCCTCCCTCTGGCTCCTACATGTAGGGGCTCTGCACGCTGCCCCAGTCCCAAAGGCCAGCTCCACAGATCCCATTGGCCACAGGGCAGTGCCTGCGGGCAAGAGCAGCATGCAGAGCCCCTATGCGTAAGAGCTGGAGAGTGGATATGCTGCTGCTTCCGGGGGCTGCTTGAGGTAAGCGCCACTTGGAGCCTGCACCCGTAACCCCCTCGCACTCCAACCCCGTGCCCTGATCCCCCTGCCACCCTCCAAACCCCTCGGTCTCAGAGCCCCCTCCTACACCTCAAATCCCTTATCCCCAGCCCCACACCAGAGCCCGCACCCCTAGCTAGAGCCCTCACCCCCACCCCCCCCTGCACCCCAACTCCCTGAGCCAGCCCACTGAAAATGAGCGAATGAGTGAGGGTGGGGAGAGTGAGCGACGGGGGGGGGAGATGAGGTGGGGCTTTGGAGGAGGGGTGGGGCAGGGGGTGGGGAAAGGGTGTTTGGTTTTGTGCAAGTAGAAAGCCTCCTAGTGAGGCTTGGGGGCTAGGCTTGGGATAGGTTTATCAAAAAATGTGCCTCCTTGATGACTGGGGACACATTTCCTTAATGAGGTTCTCAGAAAACTCCTCTTGTTGAGGCCCCACTTCTTGGGGGTTTACATGAGGAAGTAGGCAATTGGAACCTCCACTTTATTGTGTCCTCACTTAGGTACCCTTTCTATTGAAGTCAAAATGGGAATTTTGCCTGAGCAAGAACAGAAGTACAAACTGAAAAAGGGCTTCAAGATGGGCCTGTAATATTTGTGGGTGCTGAATCCCAGTTAGTCAAACACTATTGCTGCAGCAATAATAGATTAACCGGAGTTTTAAAAATCATTACAAATATGTTTCAGCCAAACAAGGATGATGCAAAATATGGGAGAGGCTGCTATAGAACCTACACATGAGCCAATATAAAAATCCATGGCCCCTGTGATGAAAGAGTTGCATCCAAGATAAAATAATGAAGTTTCTACCTCTGTAAAAATAAATAAATAAATAAAACAACCACCCCCATTAACCTAGTCAGTGTGAGGAGCAGCAGGTAACACATAGGCAAGTTCAAATGTAGGTCAGGAACTCTGCACTGGAGAAGATTAGAAGACTCTTCGCATGGAGGGAGTAGAGAACCTAATGCACTTTTCTGACATATCATTTTCCTGCATATTCAATGTGAGATGAATTGTTTGCCCCCTCAGGACCACATCATACTTTATGAGCAAAACAGCACAGAAATGTGCCAAAAGATCTGAAGCAACTGGAATTAAGAACTGTGCCACATCATGCCTTCCAATACCAGCACTTTACAAGCTGCTAGAGGGAGCAGGTATCCGACAGCCCTTTCTTTACTGTTTCTTCTGTTAATCCTCACTAGATTGACTAAAACAGGCAGATAGACCTATACTGCAGTATAGTCAGTATATTACTCCTACATCGAACTGTCATGCCACATGCACAACCTCAGAGCGTAGCAGCAAGCTCCAAAGCCAGTGGAAACATTTCCCGCTGTGTAACTGTAGAATCTTTTTAACCCATATAAAAAATGGTGAGACGCACGAGCGTGGTGGTATAAATTGCCAACACATATCTATTCAGGGGACACCATCACAGGGCCTAATTACATCAGCCACACCATCAGAGGCTCGTTCACCTGCACATCTACCAATGTGATATATGCCATCATGTGCCAGCAATGCCCCTCTGCCATGTACATTGGTCAAACTGGACAGTCTCTACGTAAAAGAATAAATGGACACAAAGCAGACATCAAGAATTATAACATTCAAAAACCAGTTGGAGAACACTTCAATCTCTCTGGTCACTCGATTACAGACCTAAAAGTGGCGATACTTCAACAAAAAAACTTCAAAAACAGACTCCAACGAGAGATTGCGGAATTGGAATTAATTTGCAAACTGGATACAATTAACTTAGGCTTGAATAGAGACTGGGAATGGATGAGTCATTACACAAAGTAAAACTATTTCCCCATGTTTATCGCCCACTGTTCCTCAGACGTTCTTGTCAACTGCTGGAAATTGCCCACCTTGATTATCATTACAAAAAGTCCCCCCCCCCGCTCTCCTGCTGGTAATAGCTCACCTTAAGTGATCACTCTGGTTACAGTGTGTATGGTAACACCCATTGTTTCATGTTCTCTATGTATATAAATCTCCCCACTGTATTTTCCACTGAATGCATCCGATGAAGTGAGCTGTAGCTCACAAAAGCTTATGCTCAAATAAATTTGTTAGTCTCTAAGGTGCCACAAGTACTCCTTTTCTTTTTGCGAATACAGACTAACACGGCTGCTTCTCTGAAAAATGTATCAAACGTGGCCAGTGGAGCCTGATTTTTGTCTTGTAACAGGGGAATAGTTTGGTCTCCATAGGAGATGTGGGTTAGTGACAACTGTTACAACCACGGTCCAATTCACATGACGTGTGGAAGGAAATAAATATCAATCTATTACCAGTGCATACTAGTGTCAGTCAGTAACACTCCTACAGCCAGCTTCACGGAGATCCTTCCTGATTGGCCTCACTCAAAAAGGACTGTGTCTCAGGCCAAAAGGGTCTAATACAAAATGTGGTTGATTGGTATCAGTCCAGTAATTCACACTGTTTCTCTTCCATTTGGAAGGGACTTTCATGTCTGTTACTCTATTGCAGGGGAGTTATTACAAAGAATGAACAATTGCTGATCTAAAAATTGGATCTGTTTGACACCAAATGACTCTGTACCTTAAACAGAACACAGAAAGAACTCCTTAGTTTCCAGTACTGTCAGAGCCTCAGACTTCATTCCCAAGCACAGTTATTTATCATTCCCTGCCCTTAAAATAATACATTTTCTTATCCCTAATTCCCCCAAATTTTCTCCAGCTGCCTTCTTTTTGTTTCACTTTGCCTTAACCAGTAGACATTTACATTTTTCTTTGTTTTGTAATCTACATTTTTTCATAACCTAAAATTACTGCCTTTGCAATGCACAATACTGTAGAAAGTCCCTCCTTTGAAACTGCAGAACATGGTACAATTTTAGCATCATATAATTTCCCTCATAATTGTTAAATCATTTTTTTCCTTTTCTCCCTCCCCCTCTTTTTTTAAAGAAAGAAACATTCAAACTGCATATCTAGAAAGACAGGAAACTTAACAACCTCGTAACATCATGCTGCATTGTGCCTCACAGTTATCACAACATCAAAAACAAAATCTCTAAGCACTGCGAGAACTTTTCCTATCTATTGTTTCAGTCAGTCAGTAGTAACCTCTGTATTCCGCAAGGCACTATAGGTTCACAAAATGCAAAACTTCCTTGTGTGTTTGTGACATTGTATTCCCAAATATCATATAATGAAAATATTAAAATATCACTGTTCATAACGTGTTCCTGTAACTATCTGGGCCTCCCCCAGGAAGCTAGCATAATCTGTCAAACTAAAGATAACCGCATTTTCACTCTTTTTGTCGTGTTGATGTTTGTCATCATGGATTTCACTTTACTGCTCCAATTACATTTATGACATCCTTACATTCTGAACGGCACTAATGACTTTCATTATTATTTACACACTTGCACTCCTTCACAACATGCAGTCTCTCAGCAGTCACTCTGACATAAAGCTAATGAATTTTAGCTTCCCATTACATAAAAGCTTATGAGTAATGATCCAGCTTCACCACCTCTTTGTAATGCCCACAATCTTAGACTCCTGTTGTAATAAAGGGGGGACATGATACATTTATTTTTTTCCCCTCAGAAAAAGCAAATATAGGGATAAAATCAAGTTTAAAGCAATATATGCAAATTTAATTGAAAACAAATATACATCAAGCAGTTCCCCAGGAGAAATCTAAATCTCCCTAAATTAGCGGCATGTAGCAAACAGGATAATAATGTCTATTATTATCATCATCTTTAATTTTTCATGACAACTTTTTTTTAAAAATCTCATTCAAGCCCATTAGACAGCAAAGGTAAAAACACATGGGTTTTACATAAGAGGTTTCAGTGTTATGTGCTGCATCACCAAGATCAACTATTCATCTGGTTTAATTATTCAAAATCCTGGACTTCTCCTCAGCTAAAAGAAAAAGAAAACAAGGTTGCTACCAGCCAAATGAAGAGTAGTCATGACAAATATAAATTACTGCCCATCAGAATAACAAAGCTAATACAAAAAAACAGAGCCCAGAAGACTTCGAAAGACATTTTGGAGCCCAGAAGAGTGCTGGAAAGCAATTTAGGACTCTGTGGTTTTGCAATGATTTGAGCTGCAACCTGCAAAAGCTGTACATGTCTCATTGCCTGCAATGCCATTGGGAATCTGATTTCACCAGCCAAATTTAAATTTTCTGGCAATCACAGGAAAGGCTGATTAATTGATACTATGGTTACTCCAGTCCCATTTGCCATATGGAACTCAAAACTGATATCAGAGGAGCCCCCATAGAGCATGTGCAAAGAAGTCTTTGATGCCATTCCACAGTAAGCTTGCCTGGCAGACCTCAGCCAACAGCCCTGCTACTCAGGGAGCCATGATCTATAAGCAATATTATGTAATGTGGTCTAAATGGGACAAAGGCCCATCCTGCCATGGCAGCATAATTCAATGCATAACCATGGATGAATTTTGAAAAATTCAGCTGAAATGAGGATTGTGATGTACTGCAGGGGGCGGGGAGGGATCATTTGCTTGAACCTGCTGGCTCTGTATTAATCTCCAAGATTGATGCTGCATACATGGAATTTGGGTTTGTTCTGATAAAGAGCTTTGTAGATCACCTGCTCTCCCACATTGTGCCCTTTGATATGCTTGCATAACTCTCATATGCTCCAAGTGCTGAATCAAATATGCTGGGCAAATATGGAGCCAGTTTCTGCAGAACCCACACCCATGAAAACCATTCTATTTCATGTGATCCGGGGTTCCCTGAAAGGCCAAGAGATATTGTACATACCCAAAATCCTGTATGAAACCACTCTGCTTTGGCCTGGAACAGCCAGTTGAGCATGGGAAGTCTGTAACCGCACCCTATAGTGTGAAGTTTTTGAAATATTCCCTAGAGGGCTGATCCAAAGCCCACTGAAGTCAATGGAAAGCCTCCCATTGACTTTACTGGGCATTAGTTCAAGTCCTAAAATGATGAAGGCTGATCTCACTCCAGGCCTGGTTCTGATCTCAATTATTCTGATATAATTTAAGAGACTCCACTGAAGTCAACGGAGTTACAGCAGTTTTTAAAACACTGGAAGGATCAGAATCAGGCCCTCAATTCTCTCCAGTGTTACTTTACATTTTGCCTACCTTGTCATGTGCTATTGAAAATATATTATGAACCAAGAGGTACACAGATATTTGTGCTATTTATTTAAAGCTACAGCTAGAAGCAAGGCACCAGAGGCTGAGGAATGGCTCTAATCAGAAGATCTAGAGTGAAGCAGAGAGGGAGAGACAGTAGCTTTAGGGATGATACTGCTTTCCTTAGACTAAGAATGGTCCTATAAGTGTTGGAAGAAGGTGGCTTTTATGTACTATACTAATAGTGATGATAAACCAGGGGTCGATAACCTTCAGCATGCGGCCCATCAGGGTAATCCGCTGGCGGGCCGCAAGACATTTTGTTTATGTTGGCCATCCTCACGTACGGCCCCCCACAGCTCAAGGTGGCGCAATTCACTGTTCCCAGTCAATGGGAGCTGCGGAAGCGGGGGCCAACACCTCCTTGCAGACTGCACCACTTCGCTACGGGGGACTGTGCCTGCAGACAGTCAATGTAAACAAAATGTCTCACGGCCGGCCAGCAGATTATCCTGATGGACCATGTGCCGAAGGTTGCTGACCCCTGAGCTAAACCTATGTTATGTGACAGAGAATTAGCATTTAGCCTTGGATATGCTGTCCCAAGTAAGTAGTTAAATACAGTGCTCCTTTGAATTGGTTTCCCAAGTGCCATCTGCTCTCTGTGCTCTTGCAGTTATTCTCCATCTACTTGCATCTCCTTCTACTGTGGATTATAGGGGCACTGATATTTGAAATATCCTATTTGCATGACATCTCTGTTTACATTCTTAAACAACCATCATATAATGGGCACATATTGTGTGGGAGGCTAGCATTTAGGGTCAGATCTGGCTTTACATGCGCACTCAAAACTCCCATCCAAGAGTTTTAGGAGCCTGAACCTGTTCACATTTAAGTGAATGAAAACAATCCGATTAATGTTAGTGGTTCAGGATCAAGTCAAAGGTGCTCAAGGATGACTGGATCATGACTAACTTCTGTGTTGCTTGCAGATGCTTGATGTTGAGGGTAAACTTCTCTATAACATTTCTTTTAATAGCTGCCAGTCTCGAAGGATCTTGAAATGCTGCAACTGTTGTACATGCAGTTAAATAGGATCTGAACTACCTATATATTTTGCAATATCATTCAGAGAAAGTTTCACACATAATATTCTAACAAAAATGGTAGAGTCCCTGAACATTTTTAATCTACTTGACTACTATTAATAGCATTTACACAAAGGGCAAGAGGCTGATCAAAGGATAGGACACAAAATTCATAATAAAAATAACATTTAAACCAATCTATATAACCTCCCTATACAAAGAAATTAAAACAACTAGAGATGATTATTATTTATAGCAATGTCACATGAAGGAAAATGAATCATAGTTTAGCAGGTGATGTGATAGTTTTGCATCTACAATTTTAAGAGCCATTCCTAAGGAAGGACAAACTTCTGATTAAGTCAACAGTCTGCAGGATCAGCGTACTAATAATATAAACTATAGAAAAATGATTTTTAAAAGTTTACATTATGTTTAAAATATGGCATTATATTTTTCTATTTAACCTTAAAAACCTTTTGGTTTTTGCTTTATTTACATTTTTGTTATGAAATTCTCCTTGTTTGAAGCAACAAAATACGATAGGGATTTTTTTGTCCTGAGATATTGCCTTATTCCTATTATCTGTGGGCCCTGTGAGAATATTTATGAGAAAGAAAAGATGTATTAAATAATTAAAACATGAGGGAGGCACTCTATTCTTTAGAGACATGGCGGAGACTTACATGGCAGCCTGGTCCCCATTTCGTACCCCTGTGCGGAAATGACAAGGAAATCACATGAAGACTTCTCTCCACATAAAGTTCTCTGTCAATGCCAAAACTACTGTTTGTCTCACAAATGTTTATGACAAACATAGCAATTGGTTTATAACCTTAGGGATGGGGTGGGAGGAAGGTGGAAAGTTACAGTGCAAAGTAATTGGTGCTGATGGGGAATCATAAGGGGAAGCATGTTCATGCAATTGATACTGCTGTCATACTGTGACATTTTTCTCAGTATATCCAGAACTATGAGCCACTGTGTTACTGCTCTGCCTCACAAGGAGTGAGCTTTGCCACTGTTAAGATGTGTGTCAGTTCCCTGAGATGCCAGCTTTTCTGCTTTGTCAGCAAACTCCTCAGGATTTTGCTTGTTCAAACCTGGCCTTGCAGGCAGCAATCACTGAATCCCAATTCATGAGCTCTCCAGAGACAATTCCCTGGAGCATTCAGTCCCTCTCTCTGGACACTCATAAAAATTAAGTTCATTGCCTTCAAAGCAGCACTGGACACACCAGCCTGTTAAGTTAGCTGAGGACTAACTCCACTGTTAATACACACTACTGAGATGGTTTTGTAATAAAAGAAGAATGAATTTATTAATAAAGAACACATATCTAAGTGATACTAAGCAGGAATCAATGAGAGATGTATGGTTACAAACAAAACAAGTCAAAACATGCTTTCAAGTGACTAGAATTTAATTTCAGCAAGTTACAACCTAAGCAGGTTTCTGACTTGCATCAAGTTTCCAGCAGCTCAAAGCCTTTCATGCTAAGAGGATCTAGCATTCATAGGCTCAAAGGATGCTGTCCCCTTAAGTCCCTAAGTGATGAATAACTAACTAAAATGTCTTTTTTTGCTCTTCTAATATTACTCAAAGTCCATTGTCTTCTTGGGGCACAGATTCTGTCCCCCAGCATGATTGTTAAACAGTCTTCTCCCACACTTGTTTAGCTTGATGGCTGTGTTTACCTTATATGTAAATATACTTTCATTGTTCTCTGCTTGTAACCAAGCTAGGCAGAAGGTAAATACACATTCCTTTCGCTAGGGCAGGCTGGTTTTATGCTCTGCCCCCCAAACACATTTTAAGAACATGTTTTCAGCATACATCTATAACTCATTGTGCACAACCCATACACACATCACAAAATGATTTTTGGGACCACTGTGTCACCAGTTTACACATGATCCTTCCATGATACTTTGGGGAGATGTCATTTTTATATATTGTGACAGGGTCAGGCCAGATGGCTACAGGAGAGTGATCGAAGGGAGATATATTAGCCCCAGATTAAGCATGTCCCTTTCCCCTGGGTAAGGTAACAGAGGCAGTTCCAGAACAATCAGGAGCTTGCTGGAACCAATTAAGGCAAGCAGGCTAATTAGGACACCTGGAGCTAATTAAGAAGCTGCTAGAATCCATTAAGACAGGCAGGCTAATCAGGGCACCTGGGCTAGGACCCAGAATAGAGGGCAGGTCTGGATTCCCCCTCCCGCCATTGGATACAAAAGTAGTGGACCTGGACTGTGGGTCCCACTAGAGGGGAAGGTCCTTGGCCTGTCCCCCAACCCACTAGGTGGATCAGCAGAGACTTCAGGGATTGTTCTCTTTCCTTTTCCCCATGCTGGCCAGTGATGAGATTAGCGGTGTGAATAGCAGATTTGAGACACAAGCAAAAGTGACCAAACTGAGGGCTGCCATGAATCTCTGAGATGAGCAAATCCACCAATAAGTGCAGGACCCACCAAAGCAGAGGAGGAACTTTGTCAGAACTGGTATCAAGAGTAGGATTTGGTGTTCACAGTGCGGCAGAAAAAGGAGTGTGTTATAAAAAAAAAAAAAGGAAAGGGTTTAATTTTTTTCACCACAATGGATGACATAGTGCAGGCACTGATACAAGCCATGGCTTCCCAGCAGGAGGCTACCATATCCAGGCAGCCGCCCAACAGGAGGTAGGGCGGCTGCAGCAGGAGACTAATCGCCTGTTGATGGACCAGGCCACTCAAGACCGTGCTGTGTTGCAGGAACTGGTAGACCAGGTAAAGGCCCTTACAGAGCTGAACCAGAGCCATGATGGGACGCGGATCATATGGGCAGAAAATTTTCCCCTGCAGAAAATGACGTGGGAGGATGATGTAGCCTGGCCTTTGAGAGGACAGCTCTATGGGAGGCTTGGCCTCAAGATCAGTAGTCTGGCATCTTTGCCATTCCTGTGTGGGGAGTCCCAGAAGGTCTATTATGATCTGTCTGAAGAGGCTGTGGCAGACTACCCCAGCTGAAAGCAGAGATACCGGCCAGATCTGGGGTAACGACCACAGTGTGGGCCCAGTGATATCATGAGTGGAAATACCAGGAAAACAAACCCCCGTAGTCCCAATTATATGACCTCATCCATCTTGCACGAAAGTGGTTACGAACTGAGTCCTGGAGTCCAGAAGAGATACTAGAGGTTCTGATCATCAGCCGATACATGAGGGGACTACCACCAGACCTTCATGCCTGGGTAGAGCCAAAACAAACCCTCCACCTATGACGAGGTTGTCACACTGGTAGAAAGGCGAAGGACGGTAAGGGAACTGACCTGACCACTTAAGGAAGAGGCACCCCGGGTTAAACTAGTAGCACCAAGCCCCAGAGCTTGGGCGACTGGGCCCCTAGGAGGGTCCAGGTGGAAAAAGAGGAAGGCTGAAGGCCCATCGGAAGCTACAAAGAGTCGAGCACTGAGGGGGAAGAGCACAGTGTCATTAGACTGCCCAAACCAAAAGACCAGGGAATGCCTAGGGCCCCTTACAGATGTTATGCCTGCGGGGAGTGGGGACACATAGCTGCACAGTGTCCCAATGCCGAGGAGCCTATGCAATGTAACCTGGGGAACTGGGCAGATCCATGCTCCCTAATTCACCTGCTGGGGTTACACTAATCCCGCATATGTACACCAGACTAATAAAACTAAATGGGGCAGAAACCACGGGACTGGTTGATTCGGGGAATGCTATCATGCTTATTTCAGGGAAGCTTGTGAAGCATCATCAGCTGCTCCAGGCAAAGCGCACAGAGGTGGCATGCGTCCATGGGGCAGTTAGTTACTATCCCACCATCCCGGTAAAAATTGAAATCTAGGAGAACACTACTGAGGTAGCAGCAGGTGTAGTCCCTAAATTCCCATACCCAGTGCTCATAGGAAGAGACTTTTCAGGGTTTGGAGACTTACTCCTGGTTGGGGGATTGGAGAAAGGGGGAAACTCTGAAGTTAATGAGACATCCACAGTAGACTGTCAACCCCCAAGTCTTCTCTGAAATATCCCTAGATTTTTTCTCCACTCCCAGCCAGGGTAGAAAGACAAAAAGGGAAAGAAGAGCAGCTAAGGCCTTGGGAACCCAAATACTGACCCAAAGCCAGAGGTTCACTCTCTTAGGTAGGTGGACCCGAGCAGCTGAAAAGGAGGCTGCCCAGGAGGGAGAAGCACCCAAGTCTGCCCCCCACCCTAACGCCTCTGAACCAGAGGTGACAGAGACTGGCCCCCTAGACCTCAGGTAGATTAGCCCCGGGAGAGAAAATTTTGGATGGGACCAAACTAAAGACTCAAGGTACGACAACATTAGGAAGGAGGTGATAGAAATAGATGGGGTCCCCATGGAAGGGAAAACCCAAGGACCAAGACCCTACTTCATAATGAAGAAGGATCTCTTGTACCGGGTTGCACCAGTACAGGGGCAAAAGCTACAGTAGATCTTAGTACCTCAAAAACACCAGAATGTTGTGTTAAGTCTTGCCCATCTTTTTGGGAGGCATTTGGGGGTAGAGAAGACTCTGGCACGGGTCCTATGACGGTTCTTCTGGCCCGGAGTACATGAAGAAATGCGGAGGTACGGTGCATCCTGCCCAGAATGTCAGCTGCACGGTCCCTGTCCCCATTTGAGGGCACCTGAGTACCCCTTCTCATCATAGAGGTCCCCTTCGAGCAAATAGCCATGGATCTTGTGGGATCCCTAGAGAAAACAGCCTGGGGCCACCAATATATACTTGTCATCCTGGATTATGCTACTCTCTACCCAGAAGCCGTCCCCCTGTGGAACACGGCCTCTAAAACGACAGCCAAAGAGCTGGTGGGGATCTTTGCCCAAGTTGGGCTATCAAAAGAGATATTAACAGACCAAGAAACTCCATTTATGTCGAAACTAATGAAGGACCTCTGTATGCTGCTCCATATACATACGCTGAGAACTTCAGTCAATCATCTGCAGACTGATGGGTCAGAAAGGTTTAACTGAACCCTCAAGGCTATGATAAGGAAGGTGGTAAGTCGGGACAGGAAGGATTGGGACACCCTACTACCTTACCTTATGTTTGCCACCCAGGAGGTACCTCAGGCTTCAACTGGCTTTTCCCCCTTTGAGTTATTATAAGGGCGCCACCCCCGTGGCATACTGGATATCGCCAAAGAGATCTGGGAAGAGGAACCCAATGGGGGGAGAAATATAATTGAACATGTATTGCAGATGCGAGACCGGATAGCCCGGGTCACCCCTATTGTACAGGAACATTTGGAAAAGATGCAGGAGGCCCAGCGAGCCCATTACAATCGCCAAGGAAAAGTCCGACAGTTCCAACCAGGGGGATAGGGTGATGGTGTTGATACCTGTGGGAGAAAGCAAGCTTTTGGCCCAATGGCAGGGACCCTATGAAGTGGCTGAATCTGTGGGGGAAGCAACCTACAAGGTGTGGCAGCCAGGACTCCGGAAACAAGAACAGATTTATCACATTAACCTCTTGAAACCTTGGCACCAGCGAGAGGCATGTATAGTGGCCCAAGAGGCCCCGATCCAGGGAAATAACCTACATGAGCAGATCAGGATATCTGTGGGGATCATTCTCCTTCCTTTTCTCCATGCTGGCCAATGATGAAGTTAGCTGAGTGAACGGCAGGTTTAAGCCACAAGTGAGGTGACCAGATGTCCCAATTTTATAGGAACAATCCAATATTTGGGGCTTTTTCTTACAAAGGCTCCTATTACCCCCCACCCCCATCCCGATTTTTCATACTTGCTGTCTGGTCACCCTAGCCACAAGCAAAAGTGACCAAACTGAGGGCTGCCGTGAATCTTTGAGGTGAGCAAATCTGCCAATAAAAGCAGGACCCACCAAAGCAGAGGAAGAACTTTGTCACAAGAGACAGGAAATCTGTATTACTTCCCAAGAAAGGACAGCTACTTTCGAAGCCCCATGGTCTAGTGGATAGAGCACAGGATTGGAACTCAGGACTCCTTAGTTCTATTCCCAGCTGTAATACTGTGTGACTTTAGGCCACCTCAGTAACGCCACCTCTGTTTCCCTTTCCATACTTTATTGGTCTTTTCCATTTAGACTAAAAGCTCTTTGGGGCAGGGACTGTCATTCACTGTACGGTGCCTCACTGCAATGGGGCCTCCAACTCAGTACAGGTCTCTAGGTATTACTACTATATAAAGCACCTTGCTGTACATAGCATCCTCCTAAAGAACATTAGCCCAAACATGCTAATTGAAGACAACGGGAATTTTCCATTGACTTCAGTTGGAATATGATTGGTCTCCCAAGTTAGAAAAGAACAGTAATATATTTGCATGTATTCTTTTGCAATGCTTGGTATTGAGTGATACAGTTTTTAAGAAGCACACAACAGTGCATTATTTATTTTGGTTTATAAAATAATAATAGTAAGTGCCTGTACCAGGTCCTGGGTGCCCCTCATAATCAGAAAACTCTACTAAATCAAATAGAAAAATGGACCAAAAATAAACTAGATCAGTCTCTCCTTGTATTATAACTGCAACTGGTTGTCAACAAACATAACCATAAAAATCTATTAACCCAGCCTGCAGCCTCTTCCCTAAAATACCTGAGAGAAAGAGCTGCGCCTAACAGACTAAGAAAGGCAATGAACTTCCGAACCTAGGGGCCTTCCTGGGGAATGTCCTACCGCTAGCTCCCCTACATTAAAGACGCAAAACAGACACTCCTAAAACATTACCAGGTTGCTCGAATAGGTTGGGGGCATATTTTCTGGTGTAAATCTATAAATCTCATCTTACATGAATAGAGCTATGCTGATTTACACCTGGGGAGGACATGGCCCTATTGAATTTGTGACCGATAATGACAACAGTAAGCTCAGGCATAAAACCATTGGTTATACTGCATTTTGATGATCTCGTATCATTGTAGCTTACCATGGAAAAGGGATACAACAGTTCACTTTATGGGGATCAACTTCACCAGATAAATGCAGTAGTATCTTATTAGCTTAAGTGGGTTTTTGTAATGCATATCACTCTTACTATTTGTATTGCACTTATTGCATATTTCTCCTCCCCAAATAAAGGATTAGATCAGGAGTGGCCAAAATGTGGCTCCAGAGCAGCATGCGGCTCTTCAGAGATTAATAAGCAGCTCCTTGCATAGGCGCTGACTCCAGGGCTGGAGCTACAGACATTAACTTTCCAATATGCCAGGGAGTACTCACTGCTCAACTCCTGCTCTGCCTCAGGCCCCGTCCCCACTCCACCCTTTCCCTCAAGGCCCCGGCCCTGGCCCTGGCCCCTTCCCCCGAGCCTGCCATGTGCTCAAGGCTCCACCCGCCCCCCACCCCTCCAAGCCTCCTACGCATGCGAAACAGCTAGCTGCAGCAGGTGGGAGGCGCAGACTGGCAGGGCTGCTGGCAGGTGGGAGGTGCTGGGGGCTGGAGTGGGCGGGAGCTGATGGGGGTCTGCTGATGTATTACTGTGGCTTTTTGGCAATGTACATTGGTAAATTCTGGCTCCTTCTCAGGCTCAGGTTGGCACCCCTCGGTTAGATTTGGGCTGCTTTTGAGCCTCAGCACAATGGGTGAACAGGGCACAAGGAGCCTTTGTGCTGCTTGATATGCCTGACCAGCAAATGACCAGAATCTTTGTGCTTGTTTCCCAGAATGCAAGCTGCAGGGGAGTCATAGCACCGCCCGCAGTAGTAGCATCAGGGACTCCACAGCATCACGGACCCCCAAAACAGTAGGATTTGGCTTGGTGCCACTACTGCTACCCAGCACTCAGGACCAGACATTTTTAAAAAGCTGTCGAAGTTGCTGTTTCTGCTCGCACATGCTGTTACTGCATTCCTGGAGGCCTTCTGCCAGCTTCTCTTCCCTGTAGGGAGATTACCTCCAGGAACTATCACTGGTTAATGCCCCTTGGCACTACCCCCTAGTGTGGCAGTAGCTGGTAAAGCCATAAATGAACAATAGTTTAATAAAATGGATAGCATTAAAAGAGAGAGGGAGAGAGAGAGAGAGAGAGCAAAATCTCTGCTAAGTTTTCTCCGTAACTGCTACCAGCTGTAAGGAAGGCAACCAGTGGCAACATGTGCCCTGACAAAGCCAGTCTACTATGAGTATGAGGGGGCCAGTTCAGAGACTTCAGACTGAGGACAGCTTATCTTGCAGGTCGTCAGTTTGAAGGCACATGCCCCTTGCTTCCTTCCTGGCCCCCTACCTCCCTCCCATTTAATGAGGGCATACAAAGAAAACTGCAAGATTCAGTTTGCAGACTTTCCATGGCTTACTGTTGCCTTCCCATGTTGTCCCGCCCCCAACTGCACACACACACTGGAAGGTATAATATGGCTCTTGATGAGGAGGTTCATTAATAAGAAGTCCGATTCATTGCATTATGGCAGAATATTGCCATGGCTAATTTGCTAATATGACTGCAGGATTTGCAAATGCCATTTTATTAGATCTTACAAGATTGGTTAATAAGCAGTTTTTAGTCTTACCATGATTACGTGGCTAACAAAACAAAAGAGAAATGATTTACCATGACAATGAGGTTTTTATAGCATCTGATTAAATATGAATGTCTTTATAAACTATCCACCTTCCTTGCTTTCCCTTTTAGGACAAAAGTATTTTAAATGTTTCATTTTCAGTAATACTCCATTTCAGAACAGCTTTTCCCATGATACACTCCATGTTCATTTGCTCACTGACTAACAACATAAATAAATTCAATTAAATATGGTATGAAAGCTTCCTTATCCTGGAGGAATGACTATTAACATTTGCACTATTTACAATTTAAGAGAATAAACTAAGGAAATTGTAAAGGCAAATAAAAAAAAGTCTATTACATACATTTAAGTTGTTGATTTCTATCAGTGCAAACCTCACCTTTCCACCCCATGTTACAATTATCTAATGAGACAGAGGTACTACAGCAACTGCTCTCTTCACAGTTCTTCTATCCTGGCAGTTAATACAATACTATGAAAAGATAATATGAGCCCACTCAAGTGAAAAGCTGTGACGGGAAACTAATATATTATATCGTACAAGCTGGGTTTTAGTCTACATTGGTCTGCAGATATGATGTAGTATTTTGAAAACATGAAATAATTTCATTTGTAAAGAGTAAAAAAGGATGTTTATATATATGATTTTATATATTAAGGATTTACATTCATGTATGAAGTAGGTTTTGCTATAATTTTAATAATAACTAAAATGTCCAATATTATCCAAAGACTTATGTATATGGCCTCTTTCTTGCAATTTGGCATTAATTCATTCAGCACAGAATTTTAGATGTTGTGCCTCTTTATCCTTTCCAGTGCCTGTACTGGCATTAACACACAACTTTCTAATCAGTTACTTAGATACTTGCTTTAGGCAATGAAATATTACTTGCCTGGAATTTGACCATTCCTGAAAATGCATATATTCTATAGGTTGTGTTGAAACATGTCTTGAAACATTCATTGCAAGCATTATGAATTCTTTGTGCTTTAATTTAAAAAAAAAAAAAAAGGAATCCAGCAACGCTACTGTCCTAAGAATGCTTCACTGATCAACTCATCTGGTCACCCAGCGATTAAAGATAAAACAGCAGCCATATGAACTTACTGTCCTAATGACTATTGTGAGAAGAGTAAAATGCTGGGGAGCATTTGTTTTTACTGCTAAGCATTAGTGAAACAAGAGGCTTTATCTCAGATATAAAACAACAGAGCCTGCAGCTAGAGAAAGAGACACAATAACAAATTGGGAAGTGTACTGTAAAGATTAGTGTGTTAGAAAATTAATGAATAATGTACTAAGGCCTCTAACTGGTTTCTCTCATATAGACTGTCAGATCATCACATTGCCTATTTGAGAACTCATCTGCCATTACAGCTACTAAGTGTGTGGTGTCAAACCCAATTATAATTTCTCCTGATGAGTTTTCATTCATTACAGCAGGAAGTCCACTTGGATGAAATTTAATAGTGTTGGGTCCCCTCTCCCCCCTTAAAACAGCTTTCTGTAGGCACTAGGTTGTGCATAATACATGCATTTAAAATTATACAGCAAGATCAGGTACAGTAACCATCACAGTCTCATTCTTTCCCCATAGGGGAAACCCTGCAGGTTTTAGTTTGTAGTGTTTCCTGCACATTCTTCTGTCACACTCTAGCCCCTAGCATAGAAAAGGTTAGGAGGTCCACCATGTAAACCTGCAAATCCCACAGAGATGAGGAACTTCCACGTCTTTATTAACTTGCTGTCAGTCCTCATCTCAGCCAAAAGGGGTCATGGCTCCCTGCATCCCCCCATCACCTAACTTTTCTTCTGGTTTCTTCACAAGTTTAATGTGACGCACAAGAGGACACTCCTTACTCCACAGCACTAAGGTTTCCATTGTTATAGAATATACTTATTGTGATTGGGTTTTAAAAATATAAATATCCCAAATATTGCTAAAAAACCAAAATACTGTTGGAAGAGAGTGGTACTTTTGCCAGCTGGGGTGAATTTCTGGCTCCATTGAACTCAGTGCCACCCACCCACCACAGTGAGAGGGAAACCTGATGGAATTGGCAGCGATTGGGACAGCCTCAGTAAAAGGGGGAAGGATAAGACACGCTGTGGGGAAGCCAGGGTGGCCCCTCCCCTTTCAGATGCTCCATCCTCCCATTGGACAGCCAGAGGAATAGGGGAAATGATTGGTCCCTCACTCGCCCATTTCATTAATTTAAACCCTAGCCAGGGCCAGCAACCCCACCCTCTCCCATTAACTGTAGTAACAAAGCTGTGTTTTGCAGATACTGTGTGTTTGATCTATCAGCTGTTTTGGGGGTCAGAAAGAAATTTCTTCTTTCCTTAGTGGCCAAATTGGCATACGCCAGGTGGGGTTTTTTCCACATTCCTCACAGCATCCTAGAGGCACAGTTAGGTTAAACAGGAATGGGATTTAGTAATAAGTAGAAGTACTTGGAAGGAATGTTAGTTTTGTCATAACTTGCAGCCAGTTTCCATTGCAGTTAAAAGGGAGGGTTCCCACAAAAGACCTGGGATTTTGCTGATGGGCCTTGTGCCCATGGGTCAAAGGAGACCTTATGGCCTTTGCAGGCTAAGGTCCTCCCCCGCACTTTTATACTTTTTTACCCCCCCACCCTCAGCCACTCACAGAGAATGAGGAATGGGAAAGGATTAAGAAGCACAAGCTGAGTCATAGGGGTAGACTGAGGAGAGTCTACCCTGAGTTATAGGGTAGGAGCCCTGTAATCCTCACACTGGAAACACGTAAAATGCCTGGTAGGTGACAGGGTGGGTAGTGTGCCTCTTCTATGTTATGTTGAACAAAGCTGTAGCCTGTCGCTTAAAATTCTTCTCTGTGTTGGTCCTCATTTGACACTGTGTCCAGATCAATGGGAGTTTTGCCATTGATTTCAATGGAACCAGGATTTTACCCCTGATTTTTGTAAGCATGTTACACTTTAAGAACTGGTCACATTTTAAAAATTACCAATTTTGTATAAGATAACCAAAAAACTTTTATCTTAACATTTGCAGTGCTCCTAATACATTGGTACAGAAAATATCCTGAATGCTGCAAACATTAAGGCTATTTCATTGTCTCAGACAATTTGCAAATTTAAGGGTAACCAATTTTTAACTTGAATGCAAAACTTTTCATAAGCTCATGTTATAGTGATATTACCAATGTTCCTGAAACGTCATAAGAGCTTTGGAATTTTAAGTAATGACAATCAATAAGGGTTGGGGAATATAATAAAACCTCAAGACCATGGTTCTGAGAAAACTAACCATTTTTATGTATATTCATTCATCATACCTACAATATGAAAGCAGTGCTGTTCTTGGTTTGGCTGTAGACTATCCAAGTATACTATTAGACTCTCACTTAATAAGCTAAGTAGTTACTAATGGGATTTAAAAAACTCTAGGTGCAATGCAGTCTACATCAAACACTAGAGTAAATCTCTCACAGTAAAATTCATATCTGTTATTACCGTTTTTACAGAGCTCATGAAAGTGAAGATTTTACAAGTCAGGACACAATTTACATAAGCTTGGAGGAGGCTAACAAACCCTACTTTCTTCAGATAAACAAGAATTAGATTACATTTATTCCTGGTTTTTAGCAGTCAGATATCTAAATGCTTGGTTTCAGCTATACATCTGTTATACAACTGCTTCTATATTTTGAATCATTTGGGAACATCTAAAAATAGTTCACTCTTCTTGCATTAGCAGTACAATGTTATAGATCATGTAGACAGAAAAGCCTATCGCCTTGCTACTGGGTAACCAATATGCTACAGGGCTTCAGTCTCAGAAGAGTTGCTGTATTGTATCTTAACACTAACAGATGTTACTGCTGGCCCGTTAGAGCTAGGGGGGAAAAAAAAAAAAAAAAAAAAAAAGAAAAGCAAAGGATTACAGTCCAAGAAAACATGCATAATTCCCACTGTAAAAATGTTGCATCCATGCAGAGGTGTGGGATGGGAGTGGGGGTAAAGACAGGTTTGTAGCTGATCACTTCTTGGGCACTGTAACAGGGGGGCATTCATCTCCTGAGCCCCTTCTAGCAATCTTTTGGTATTACAATCTTTTTCCCACTTCTAGCACCCCCAGTAGGTTGCTGACCTCGTTAGTCAGGTCTTCAGTGACTCAGCACTCCAGCCCAGTCACACCATCAAAATGATCCCTTTCTGGGGTAGCAAAAAGTTCACCAAACTATCTGCCCTCATCAGGGTCTTCAGCCCCACCTCTGGGTCCTTTAAATGCAGCCCTTCTCTCAGGCTTCTAACAGAGCCTTATCCCTTCTCAGGGCTTAGGCCATTTTACCTGTGGAGAAAGGGAATCCAGGTCTGCCCACAACTCTGAGTTCCAACCCAGGGACCCCACAAACAACAGCCATGTACTGTTTCCTTTAGTGTGCTGATGCTGCATTCCCTGGGCCTCTTCCCACCTAAACCCTTTACCTTCACCCACTACCTTAGGGTTTGAGTTCTCAAGTCATCTCACTCCCAGTTTTAGCAAATGCAACCAGTAAAGCTCCTGTGGCCAGAGCAGCACACTCTTCTTCATCCCTCTGGTCCCAGCCAGGAACTGCCCTGCTAAGGCCCTATCGGTCCTTTTATTTGTGTTTGCTTGGCTCTGATTGGCTGCTTCCACAAGGCCTCTGTAAGCAGGCCTCAAGGACCCACCTCATTGCTCTTTCCTGAGGTGGGGTGTAGTAGGACCTCAGGGCCTCCAGCATGGAGCCACATAGGGCCAGGTACACCACATCACAGGCACAGAAAGTAAACCATAACTTAACTGTTCCGTAGTCCACTTGCAATAAAGTGAAACATTACTACAGTTGATGGTCAATCCATCCCATTTATCTTTACAGTTTCCAATATAAACTTCCTTTTCCTTTTCCAAAGGTTGATCTCCCAGTGATGTGCTGCAGTGGGAATAGAAAAATATAATAATTAGTGGTTCTGGAGCAGAATCAAACTAATCAATGAGAGATGGGAATGGGTGTTGTCATAAATATAAAGGGAAGGGTATGTATGCAGTAACATCAAATCCCTCCTGGCCAGAAGTACAGAATCACTTACTGTAAGGGGTTAATCAGTTCAATTAACCTAGTTGGCACCTGATCAGAAGGACCAATGGGGAAAGAAGATACTTTCAAATCTGGGAGGGGGGGAGGTTTTATTTGTGTTTTTTGGTTGTTGTTGTTCCCTCTCAGGACAGAGAGAGAGACCAAGCAGGTAACCCAGCTCCTAAAAAGATCCTGAACTGATACATCTAAAATTACAGAAATTATAAGTAATAGCAAGGAAATGCATTAGATTATCTTTTGTTTTAGCTTGTGAGTTTTCCCAGTGCTAAGAGGTAATTTCATTCCTCTTTTGTAACTGGGAAGCAGAGTCAGAGGGGAATCCTCTGTGTTTTAAATCTTTTTATTTACCTTGTAAAGTTATCTTCCATCCTGATTTTGAAGGGGTCATTCTTTTTACTTTTTTTTAAATATTTTTTTTTCTTTTAAGAACCTGATTGATTTTCAGTGTCCTAAAGAACAGGGATTTGGTCTGTGCTCACTTTGTTAACCTATTGGTGGGTATATTATTCTCAAGCCTCCCCAGGAAAGGGAGTGAAGGGGATTGGGGGGATATTTTGGGGGGGAGGATAGAGCTCCAAGTGGCTCCTTCCTGAATGTTTGTTTAAATCACTTGGTGGTGGCAGCAATACCGTCCAAGGACAAGGAAAAGAATTTGTGCCTTGGGGAAGTTTTTAACCTAAGATAATGGAATATAAGCTTAGGGGGTCTTTCATGTGGGTCCCCACATCTGTACCCCAGCGTTCAGAGTGGGGAGGGAACCTTGACATAGTAGTAGCAGTGGGATCATTTTGAACCAGAAGCACAGACCTTAGGATTTTAAAAGGACACATGTTTCCTTTTGGCTGCTTGAAAAACAGGGAGGGTTTTTTTGTTTGTTTGTTTGTTTTTGTTTTTTTTTTAAGCTAAGAGCAGCTGGAGTTTTTGTTTCTTTGCCTGTAGGCAGAGGAGTTAAGCTACAGCAAGAAAATTCACAAGCTAAAACAAAAGATAATCTAACGCATTTCCTTGCTATTACTTAGCCTAGCTGGGAGTGGGTGGGAGGGGAGAGGAAATAAAACTGGAAAAGTAACAAAATAGTCCAGGTGAAGAAATATTTTGTAAAATAATAATAATTTAATCAAAGCCAGACAGGATCAATCATGATGTTGGAAAGGATTTTCAGATGAATGGGAAGCCACTAATAACTACCCAGGCTTTACTGAGTAAACAAACCAATCCATCTGAGACTTCAGGAATAAGGTCCTAGAATATCAAGCATACAAATAAAAGAAAAGAAACTATACAATCATTGCACCAAAGAGAAATGTTAAAAACAAATATCAGTTTGTTTTAAGATGGGGAAAATCCAGTGTCAAAGGTGATTTACACTAAATTGTCACAAAAGAGGGGAAGTTTATATATAATTTCCATTTCAAATTAGCTGTTCATATTACTTACTATGAATAACCTATCCAACGTATTTGATTCCTTTCCATTCCTTTTGTAATTTATCCACCAAAAAATCGTGAATTTTGTTCACTTGTTGCAATTTACGTTTTTGCAAGCAAATTTTAGCCTGTGGTTTGTTGGCAAAATGGTTGCTAGGAATAATTATCATTCATTCTTTACCATTTGCAGTGTATGCAGGGGTTATAAAATAAGGAGAAGCAGTTTTCTCTCTCCACAGCTAAAAGTGGGAGAGTGGGAAATATGAACTTGGAGGGAGGAGTACAGGTTGCAGGTGGAAAGAGTTTGGAGGAGGCACCAGGAAATCAGTCTGTGTACACATGGCTGGAATGCTAACTACGGTTGCAGCACCTCTGTAAATAGCTCTCTTAAAGAGCCAATTTAGTTTTAAAAACATGGAGTCCTCTCGTACAGGGGCATGCACAAGGAGGGGGCAAACAGGGTCACAGGCCCTCCCAATAATTGGTGGGGATGCAGAACTCTGCTGGCCCTGGGGCTGCGGGGAGCAGGGGGAGTGAGCTCCTCTGGCCTCAGGGCCATGGCAGTAGCTGATAGCTCCACCAGCTATCTTTATTTATTCATTAGCCTCTTCTGATGGACCTTATAAAATTATTTTAGAATGTGTAAACCGTAATATGTCAACCAGTTCTCCTTTATCCACTATTTTACTGACAGGGTGAAATAATTCTAATAGATTAGTGAAGCACAGTTTTCCTTTGCAACAACTGAGCTGATTAGGCTCTATCATCTAGCAGGACCTCCTAGTATTTTATTATTCAGTTTTTAATTATTGTTTCATCCCATGTAAGTGTTAGATGCAAGTCTGTACACATATATAATTATGATATACCTATATTGAATATGGGGAGTTGATAACAGAATAATGTTTGGGTTTTTATAGTCACTTTTAAACAAAGCCTGATTTTAAAATAAAATAATCAAATTTGTGTAATATTAAACAGCTTACTTTGGACAATTAGAAAATAGGGAGTTTTGTTAACAATATATAGCTAATGCAGCCTCCTCATTGTGTGTGTTAAATGTTTTTTGGTTTTGTAACCTTTTCATATTACATCTTTCTGAGTTTTCTAATTTTTGATTTCATTCAATGAAGCAAAAACTGAAAGGAAAATGAACTCACAGTAAAGACAGAACTCTAGTAAAAGCAGTTGACTGTCTCTGGAGAGAGTTATTGAGAAAACTCTGCAAGCTTTAAATAGACTCATGAAAACTAATTGTTGCTAAATGACATTTTAAAACCTTGTGTGTGTGTAATCAGAGTTACACAATGAATTGTATATTATGTAACCTTCATTTTTAAGACTGGAAGAACATACAAAAAAGCCTAGGGAAAAAATCTACATAAATTCTGAAGTAATGCTCCATAGTACTGGAGTAATGCTATCAAATTGGTTGTTTAGAAATAATCTGTAGAACAGTCTTTAAAAAATTTAAAAATGAAGAGTTAGGACCATTGCTTTTCTTTGATTTTGTTGTTGCTGGAGACTGCGTGACAGCCCTTTGTGAAGCTGTGGCACAACACAGACAATGACGCATATTGTCGAAGAATACCTGCTGACGAGGTTCAATGGTGGCCTAGGAGCACCGCATCATGCCACTGAAGATGTCATCGATTGGCTAGATGACTATGCACACCCTAAATACATTTATTTGGATAGAGTGAATGTTGCTATCCCCATGTGTCAAAAATCAAGAGTCAGCATTAAAAAAAAATCACATTTTTAAAATAACAAATGGATTCTTTTTATTTGCCTTCTGGCTTTTCAACTTTTTGACTGCACTCATGGCACATTTTCCAGCTTTTCTTCATACCCATGAAGACTAGAAACTTATTTCTTTTTCAAATGAAAGCAGATATTCTCACATTATTCCAGGGACTAAGGCTTCAAGAAAAATCACAAAAAAGTTGCAAACACAGCAGAGTTACACTGCATTAGCATTTCCATTCAGAAACAATCCTACATTTTGTGGATTGCTATGCAAAAATAGTCTACACAGACTTCATTAACTCACACAACATAACTGTAAGGGGGAGTCTGGGCAAATTCTAGCAGAAACTACTAAGATATCTGAATTCCAATGCAAGGAGCCTGGGTAACAAAATGGAGGAACTAGAATTACTAGTGCAGGAAGTGAAATCAGATATAAGAATAACAGAGACATGGTGGAATAGTAGCCATGATTGGAGTACAGGTATTGAAGGGTATGTGCTATTCAGGGAAGACAGAAGTAAAGGTGGTGGGTAGCTCTGTATATAAGGAGGAGGTGGACTATAAAGGAATGACAAGTGATGGAATGGATAAAATGCAATCTGTTCGGTCAACATCACTTTGAGGAAGAAAGCTAACAGAGGCTCCACTGGGATAGTGCTTGGAGCTACAAACCCCCAGGATCTGATTTGGAAATGGAGAGAGACCTCTTTAATATTTGTAATGAAATCAATACTATTGGGAATTTTGTATTCTTATGGGAGACTTTAATTTCCTAAAATAGATTGGAGGACATGTGCTATTAATAATGGGCTCAGATATTCCTGGCTGTGATAGCTGACACATTTACGAACCAAACAGTAACTGAACCAACAAGTGGTGATGCCATTTTAGATTTAGTTTTGGTAAGTAGCAAGGATCTCATAGAAGAGCTGGTTGTAGAGGACAGCCTTGGTTTGAGTGCTCCTGAGCTAATTCAGCTTAAACTAAATAGAAGGATAAAGAAAAATACGACTGCAACTAGGGTCCTTGATTTCAAAAGGGCAAACTTTAAAGAAATAAGGGAAATAGTTAGGGAGATGGACTAGACTGAAGAACAAGGGTCTGAATGGGGAGGAGGCTTGGAATTATTTTAAGTCAAAAATGCAGAAACTATCTGAAGCCTGCTTTCCAAGCAAGGAGAAAAAAATTGTAGGGTTTGATTGCAGACCAAACTAGATGAACAAGCATCTCAATCAGGATATTAAGAGAAAGCAGAAAGCCTACAAGGAATGGAAGATAGCTTTCCTTGCTGATCCATCCTACCTCTTGGAAGTCAGAAAGCACAGAGTTAGACCTTGCAAAGTAAATTAAAGCCAATAGTAAAAGGTTCTTTAGCCATATAAATAAAAAGAAAACAAGGAATGAAGAAGTGGGACAAATAAGCACTGAGAATGGGGTGGAGATAAAAGATAAACTAGATATGGCCCAACACCTAAATTAATACTTCGCCTCAGTTTTTAATAAAGGTAATGAGGATCTTAGGGTAGTGGCATGGTGGCTAATGGAAATGAGGATGTGAAAGTAAAAATTATCACATCTGAGGTGGAAGTCAAACTCAAGCATCTTAATGGGAGCAAATCAGGGGACCTGGATAATCTCCATCCAAGAATATTAAAGGAACTAGCATAAGAAATTGAAAGCCCAATATCAAGGATTTTTAACTAATCCTTAAACTCAGAGGTCATACCCTGACTGCAAAATTGCTAATATAGTACCTATTTTTAAGAAAGGGAAAAAAAGTCATCCAGGAAACTACAGGCCCATTAGCTTGACCTCAATGATATGCAAGGTCTTGGAACAAATTTTGAAAGAGAAAGTAGTTAAGGACATAGAGATAAACAATAATTGGGATAAATACAACATGGTTTTACAAAAGGTAGATCTTGCCAGACTATCCTGATCTCTTTCTAATCTACCTGGATTGCAATAAGGCATTTGATACTGTTCCATATGGGAAATTATTAGTTAAATTGGGGAAGATGGGGATTAATACGAGAATTGAAAGTGGGTAAGACTACAATGGGCCATACTGAAAGGTGAACTGTCAGGCTGGAGGGAGGTTGAAAACTGAACTAAATTAAATGATATTAAATTTATAGTGCAAAGTACAAGGTCATGCACTTATGGACTAACAATAAGAATTTTTGCTGTACGATGGGGACATATTAATTGGAGACAACAGAGGAGGAGAAAGACCTGGGTGTATTGGTCGATCACAGGATGACTATGAGCTGCCAATGTGATGAACCCATGAAAAATGCTAAGGCAATCCTAGGATTCATCAGGTGAGGTATTTCCAGTAGAGATGGGGAAGTGTTATTACTGGTGAGACCTTATCTGGAATAGTGTGTGCAATTCTGATCTCCCAAGTTTAAGAAAGATGAAGTCAAACTGGAACGGGGCAGAAAAGGGCTACTAGGATGATCATAGGAATGGAAAACCTATCCTATGGGAGGAGACTTAAAGAGCTTGGCTTGCTTAGCACAACCAAAGGCTGAGGGGAGATATGATTGCTCTCTATAAATACATCAGAGGGATAAACACAGAGAAGGAGAGGAGTTATTTAAGTTAAGTGCCAATGTGGACACAAGAACAAAGGGATATAAATTGTTAATCAACAAGTTTTGGCTTGAAATTAGACAAAGCTTTCTACCCATCAAAAGAGTGAAGTTCTGGAACTGGCTCCCAGGGGTCAAAAAAACTAACTGATTTCGAGACTGAGCTGGGTATGTTTAAGGAGGAGATAATACGATTAGACTGCCTATAATGGCATTTGGCCCATCTGTAACTGCTAGCAGCAAATATCTACAGTGGCCGGAGATGGGACATTAGATGGGAGGGCTCTGAGATACTACACTGAATTTTTTTCCCATGTGTCTGGCTAGTGGGTCTTGCCCACATGCTCAGGGTCTGCCATATCTGATGTTGGGAGGAATGTTTGCCCAGGTTAGATTGGGGAGGGGGTTTGCCTTTCTTTGCAGCATGGGGCACAGGTCACTTGCTGGTTTGAACTAGAGTAAATGATGGATTTTCTGTAACTTGGAGTCTTTAAACCAGGATTTGAGGATTTCAGTAATTCAATCAGAGGTTATGCATCTATTACAGGAGTGGGTGGGCGAGGTTCTGTGGCCTGCAATGTGCAGGAGGTCAGACCAAAAGATCATGCTGGTCCCTTCAGGCCTTAAAGTCTACGAGTAAGGGACACTAAGCATAACATTGGGGCACTTGTCATGGGAGATCTGAGGATATTTATTTGTGTGACTATAGGGAGGTTGGGGTACCATCTCCTGTTTCAAGGTAGAAGATCACAGTGAGGAGAGGAAGTTGTAGGTGGCTAATGGGAGGAACTATTGACATTACAGGAAACTAAAAGTGTGAGGTGGGGGGGGCTCATGGGTGCAACTAGGGACATAACACTGGCCCTATTTTAATATATGGTGTGATTCACCTATTAATGAAGACAGAGGCGACAAATTGGTTTGTGGGTTTTTCTACTATTGAACTTTCTACGAAACTTCAGCAGAATGGTTCCTGTGAAACCCATAGATGGTATCTGGAATTGGGGATCTAGATTTTTTTTCTCTTCTCATCATGTGTTGAAAAAGGCTGTTGCATTATTTCATTACTAGTTAACTTCTATAACCAAATACCTTATAAAACATACAGTTTCAGCATTCTGGCTTGCAGTAGTCAGAATCGAGGATGCTTGAAAGACTTGTGCAAATATGTCCAATGATGTATTAAAATGACTGACTGACTATATATTTAACAACAAAATTGTAGACAGAAATATACAAAGATTGGCCACTTCAATAAAAGCTGCTGCTATGCTTTGTTCTTCTCTTTTTGTTATCAACTTGTACTATTATCAGTTTTTAAATAAATATCAACTAATAGGTTAATTGTAAATAAATTATATAACTAGACATCAGATAATCATCCAGATTAGTTTACATACACATATTAACATGTATAATTACAGCTGATATTGGGATCACTTTACAATCATTTTATTTTTCACTTAGTATGTCCACCATTACATTTTATTACCCATCTAAATCTCCTTGGAACATGATCTGTACATTTTTTGCAAACAACAGAAACTTTCCAGGTGTTACAATAAATTGCTTCAAATGCTCTTTGTTGTTCATGTTTTTTTAGCTACAGCTTTGTTAAGCTGACTTTACATTACTTCTGCTAGTTTTAGATTTTATAACTGCTATGATCACAGTGCTAAAGTATTTCATCAAAAATGTTTGTAAGAGTTTTGATATTACATATGCATTAGACTGTTGTCTCATGCATAGTGAATTCCAAGACGAGGGCCCAAGAGCCTAACAAACCAAGAAAGGATAGGTGATAGAGGCACAATATATAAATACAACAGTCAAAAGGGTAAATGATTAGGGGGTGGGGCTTTTCTGACTAGGGGTCCTATAAAGGTAGCCAGCCAGCCAGTCAGGCAGTGGCACAGACAGCTGCAGTGGCACAGGAGCTAGCAAACAGGGGAGTTTGTATTGTGGTGCTTGTTTGGGGTTTGTTTTTGCTGGGAGGGGTGGTCTTTTTGGTGTGGCTTGTGTTTCCCAGATTAACAGGACTTAGGTGGGAAGGCTATGATGGATACAGAGGCAGCTGTGGGAGTCACTTCTGTAGTGGAAGACACATTGAGGATGATTGGATGTGGAAGCTGTGGTATGTACATGATCCTGGAGGGGGGACCTGGTAAGAGTTTTTTCTGCATGAAATGCCGTCTGATAGAGCTGATGGAGGAAAAGATCTGAGGTCTGGAGATGCAGGTGGAAAGTCTGGTTGAGTTTAGGAAGGGGTTTGAGCAGATGATGTAGCAAAGACATGACGTATCTGAAGGGAAAAGCTCAGACTCACAGATGGAAGCAGGGCTGGGGAATTCTGAGGGGAGACTGGGTGAGGAAAGTGGTCAGTGAAAGCATGCGACTAAAAGAACCAGGCAGTGGAAAAGATGGGCTAGTGAAGGAGAAATAGAGCTTAGGAACAGGTTTGCAGAGTTGGAAAATGAAGAAGGGGCTCAGCAGGTAGTCGCTGAAGGTGGAAGGGCAAGGAAGAAGAGAAGAGGCTAGTCCTATAGGAAAAGGGGAAGAGTCAAGGGAGATTACACCAAATATGAGCCTCAGGAGGATACAGGATGGGTTGAAGAGGATTATAAGGGAAAATAGGAATGGAAAGAGCTTGCAGCCAGAGGGAACAGGGGAGAGACTGGAGAATAGCACTATCACCAGGAAAAGGTCTATGTGATCGGGGACTCTTTATTGAGAAGAATAGACAGGCCTCTGGCTAGAGCTGACCCAGAGAATAGAAGGGTGTGCTGCCTTCTGGGTGCTAAGATAAGGGATGTAGACCTGAGGTTGAAAAGGATCCTAAAGGGAGCGGGAAAGAATCCCCTAATTATCCTTCATGTGGGAACAAATGATACGGCTAGATTCTCGCTGGAAAGTATTAAGGGAGACTATGCTAGGCTGGGGAAGAAATTGAGGAAATTAAGGAAATTGAGGCTCAGGTGATCTTTAGTGGGATCCTGCCTGTTCCTAGAGAAGGGCAACAAAGGTGTGACAAGATTATGACTGTCAACCGATGGCTTAGGCAGTGGTGCTATAAGGAGGGCTTTGGGATGTATGGCCACTGGGAGGCATTCACGGACAGAGGACAGTTCTCTTGGGATGGAGTTCATCTGAGTAGGGAAGAAAATAGACTTCTAGGATGGAGGCTGGCACAACTGATAAAGAGAGCTTTAAACTAGGAATTTGGGGGAGATGATTGGGAGATGTCCAGGTAATCTCCACATCAGATTTTAGCATTGAGAGGGAAGAAGATGAAGTAAGAAAAGATACATTCTCCTACCCATGGCTGTATATAAGGAGCAAGGGCAGTGTGGATACCAGTCTAATTGTTTATACTGGCTGTAGAATGACTGTGCCTAATAGGGTACAAAATGTGAGCGAGGCCAAACAGCAAAAATTAAGATATTTGTACACCAATGCAAGGAGCCTAGGTAACAAAATGGAGGAACTAGAGCTACTGGTGCAGGAAGTGAAACCAGATATTATAGGGATAACAGAAACATGGTGGAATAGTAGTCATGACTGGACTACAGGTATTGAAGGGTATGTGCTGTTTAGGAAAGACAGAAATAAAGGTAAAGGTGGTGGAGTAGCATTGTATATCAATGATGAGGTAGAATGTAAAGAAATAAGAAGCAATGCAATGGATAAAACTGAGTGCGTCTGGACAAAAATTGCATTGGGGAAGATAACTAGTAGAGCCTCTCCTACGATAGTGCTTGGGGTGTGCTATAGACCTCTGGGATCTAATTTGGATATGGATAGAGCCCTTTTTAATGTTTTAATAAAGTAAATACTAATAGAAACTGCGTGATCATGGGAGACTTTAACTTCCCAGATATAGACTGGAGGACCAGTGCTAGTAATAATAATAATAGGGCTCAGATTTTCCTAGATGCGATAGCTGATGGATTCCTTCATCAAGTAGTTGCTGAACCGACTAGAGGGGATGCCATTTTAGATTTAATTTTGGTGAGTAGCGAGGACCTCATAGAAGAAATGGTTGCAGGGGATAATCTTGGTTCAAGTGATCATGAGCTAATTCAGTTCAAATTGAATGGAAGGATTAACAAATAAATCTGCAACTAGGGTTTTTGATTTCAAAAGGGCTGACTTTCAAAAATTAAGGAAATTAGTTAGGAAAGTGGATTAGACTGAAGAATTTATGGATCTAAAGGTAGAGGAGGCCTGGGATTGCTTTAAATCAAAGCTGCAGAAGCTATCGGAAGCCTTTCCCCAAGAAAGGGGAAAAAATTCATAGGCAGGAGTTGTAGACCAGCTGGATGGGCAAGCATCTTAGAGAGGTGATTAAGAAGAAGCAGAAAGCATACAGGGAGTGGAAGATGGGAGGGATCAGCAAGGAAAGCTACCTTATTGAGGTCAGAACATGTAGGGATAAAGTGAGACAGACTAAAAGTCGAGTAGAGTTGGACCTTGCAAAGGGAATTAAAACCAATAGTAAAAGGTTCTATAGCCATATAAATAAGAAGAAAACTAAGAAAGAAGTGGGGCCGCTAAACACTGAGGATGGAGTGGAGGTTAAAGATAATCTAGGCATGGCCCAATATCTAAACAAATACTTTGCCTCAGTCTTTAATAAGGCTAAAGAGGATCTTAGGGATAATGGTAGCATGACAAATGGGAATGAGGATATGGAGGTAGATATTACCATATCTGAGGTAGAAGCGAAACTGAAACAGCTTAATGGGACTAAATCGGGGGGCCCAGATAATCTTCATCCAAGAATATTAAAGGAATTGGCACCTGAAATTGCAAGCCCATTAGCAAGAATTTTTAATGAATCTGTAAACTCAGGAGTAGTACCGAATGATTGGAGAATTGCTAATATAGTTCCTTTTTTAAGAAAGGAAAAAAAAGTGATCGGGGTAACTACAGGCCAGTTAGTTTGACATCTGTAGTATGCAAGGTCCTGGAAAAAATTTTGAAGGAGAAATTAGTTAAGGACATTGAAGTCAATGGTAAATGGGACAAAATACAACATGGTTTTACAAAAGGTAGATCATGCCAAAACAACCTGATCTCCTTCTTTGAGAAAGTAACAGATTTTTTAGATAAAGAAAACGCAGTGGATCTAATTTACCTAGATTTCAGTAAGGCGTTTGATACCGTGCCACATGGGGAATTATTAGTTAAATTGGAAAAGATGGGGATCAGTATGAACATCAAAAGGTGGATAAGGAATTGGTTAAAGGGGAGACTGCAACGGGTCCTACTGAAAGGCGAACTGTCAGGTTGGAGGGAGGTTACCAGTGGAGTTCCTCAGGGATCAGTTTTGGGACCAATCTTATTTAATCTTCTTATTACTGACCTTGGCACAAAAAGTGGGAGTGTGCTAATAAAGTTTGCAGATGATACAAAGCTGGGAGGTATTGCCAATTTGGAGAAGGATCAGGATATTATACAGGAGGATCTGGATGACCTTGTAAACTGGAGTAATAGTAATAGGATGAAATTTAATAGTGAGAAGTGTAAGGTTATGCATTTAGGGATTAATAACAAGAATTTTAGTTATAAGCTGGGGACGCATCAATTAGAAGTAACGGAAGAGGAGAAGGACCTTGGAGTATTGGTTGATCATAGGATGACTATGAGCTGCCAATGTGATATGGCTGTGAAAAAAGCTAATGCGGTTTTGGGATGCATCAGGAGAGGTATTTCCAGTAGGGATAAGGAGGTTTTAGTACCATTATACAAGGCACTGGTGAGACCTCACCTGGAATACTGTGTGCAGTTCTGGTCTCCCATGTTTAAAACGGATGAATTCAAACTGGAGCAGGTACAGAGAAGGGCTACTAGGATGATCTGAGGAATGGAAAACTTGTCTTATGAAAGGAGACTTAAGGAGCTTGGCTTGTTTAGCCTAATTAAAAGAAGGTTGAGGGGAGATATGATTGCTCTCTATAAATATATCAGAGGGATAAATACTGGAGAGGGAGAGGAATTATTTAAGCTCAGCACCAATGTGGACATAAGAACAAATGGGTATAAACTGGCCACCAGGAAGTTTAGACTTGAAATTAGACAAAGGTTTCTAACCATCAGAGGAGTGAAGTTTTGGAATAGCCTTCCAAGAGAAGCAGTGGGGGCAAAAGATCTATCTGGCTTTAAGATTCTACTCGATAAGTTTATGGAGGAGATGGTATGATGGGATAATGGGATTTTGGTAATTAATTGATCTTTAAATATTCAGGGTAAATAGGCCTAATCCCCTGAGATGGGATATTAGATGGATGGGATCTGAGTTACCCAGGAAAGAATTTTCTGTAGTATCTAGCAGGTGAATCTTGCCCATATGCTCAGGGTTTAGCTGATCACCATATTTGGGGTCGGGAAGGAATTTTCCTCCAGGGCAGATTGGAAGAGGCCCTGGAGGTTTTTCGCCTTCCTCTGTAGCATGGGGCATGGGTCACTTGAGGGAGGATTCTCTGCTCCTTGAAGTCTTTAAACCACGATTTGAGGACTTCAATAGCTCTGACATAGGTGAGTTTTTTTGTAGGAGTGGGTGGGTGAGATTCTGTGGCCTGCATTGTGCAGGAGGTCGGACTAGATGATCAGAATGGTCCCTTCTGACCTTAGTATCTATGAAATGGCTACCTCTTAATAAATTATTGGCATTTTTCCTCCATAAAATATATAAATTGTTCTAAAGTACTTACAAACTTGCCATTAACAGACAGTTGGTCTCTTAGAGATATTAGTAGAAATAGGACTTCAAGAAGGATATGAACGAGGAGAGGGTAGTGACATTGTAGACCTCATCAGAAGGGGCAACCCATGTGTAGGGGACGGCATTGAAGAAGGTTTGGGCAGGTTTGTGGAATAGGTGGACAACGAGGACATCAGGATTGGCTTCATTAGCAGAGTGGAGGGAATGGGAGGAAGGAAGCAACAGGTAAAAGAGACAAAGGGAAGATAGGTAGGAGTGGCAAAATTATGCAAGCTCTTGATAGTGGCTGAGAAACTTGAATTTGATATAGTGAAGGAAAAAGACCCAGTGGAGAGATCCAGCACGTGTGTACATAGGGAAAGGAAAGGTGATACGGTCATGTCAATAGGCAAGGGAATTAATTTCAGCAGCTTCATTCTGTAGCAACTGAAGGGGGAGCAACATGGTCAGAGAAAATAAGATTATATCAACAGGAGATAAACATCTGAACTCCTTATGTTTTTTCATTCACCTGTTTTAGAATCACTTTCTTCCCCCCCACTATCGTTTACCACTGGTCAGCAACCCCTTCTTTGATATTATTTAAAACTGCCCACTTTCCATTTTATTGTACACAATGGCATAAAATTGAAGGCACCTTTCAGTTTTCAGAAGCTGACTCTACCTTTCCCCCCAAAATATGTTTTTCATGACACAAAACCTTGCTCAATATCCCTTCTATTTAAATATAGCATGCTCTGAAGTGTTAATGCTAGACATCTATTTTGACTCAACGAACAGCTGAAAAGTATCTTAAATTGTGATCCACTTTTTGATCTCTATATATTTGTGGCTAACTAACATCTGGCACTCTATTATACAATTACCTTTCAGCTCCAATTAAACTGTTAACCGACGTAGGTGTCCTTTAATGCATAACCCATAGTACAAGTAAATATGGAGAGAACATAGGAACAACAATAACACAAGAACAGTATTTTATTTCCAGATCATTTTCTAAGCACAGATAACTGTTACGTGGATAACTGTTGACCTTTGGGTCTTCCCACCATGGTCTCTTGACTTCTAATGGGCTGATTAATTTACTAATTACTACTGAATACTGTACTGTAGCATGTATAACCATGGCAGCTAAGTGCTGCATTGTGTCCTGAAATCCAAATTATATATGCCATTTGCAATATCTAAATGAAAACAAAAACCGTGAACAAATAAATACGTGTTACACCATGACTACTTGCAAAAAGAAAAGGAGTACTTGTGGTACCTTAGAGACTAACAAATTTATTTGAGCATAAGCTTTCGTGAGCTACAGCTCACTTCATCGGACACATTTGGTGGAAAATACAGAGGGGAGATTGATATACACACACACTGATAACACTGGGTGTTATCATACACACTGTAAGGAGAGTGATCACTTAAGATGAGCCATCACCAGCAGCATGGGGGGGAGGGGGAAGGAGGAAAACCTTTCATGGTGACAAGCAAGGTAGGCTATTTCCAGCAGTTAACAAGAACATCTGAGGAACCGTGGGGCGTGGGGTAGGGGGAGAAATAACATGGGGAAATAGTTTTACTTTGAGTAATGACTCATCCATTCCCAGTCTCTATTCAAGCCTAAGTTAATTGTATCCAGTTTGCAAATTAATTCCAATTCAGCAGTCTCTCGGTGGAGTCTGTTTTTGAAGCTTTTTTTGTTGAAGGATAGCCACCCTCAGGTCTGTAATCGAGTGACCGGAGAGATTGAAGTGTTCTCCGACTGGTTTTTGAATGTTATAATTCTTGACGTCTGATTTGTGTCCATTTATTCTTTTACGTAGAGACTGTCCAGTTTGACCAATGTACTGGCAGAGGGGCATTGCTGGCACATGATGGCATATATCACATTGGTGATGCGCAGGTGAACGAGCCTCTGATAGTGTGACTGATGTGATTAGGCCCTATGATGGTGTCCCCCTAAATAGATATGTGGACAGAGTTGGCAACGGGCTTTGTTGTAAGGATAGGTTCCTGGGTTAGTGGTTCTGTTGTGTGGTTTGTGGTTGCTGGTGAGTATTTGCTTCAGGTTGTGGGGGCTCTCTGTAAGCAAGGACTGGCCTGTCTCCCAAGATCTGTGAGAGTGATGGGTCGTCCTTCAGGATAGGTTGTAGATCCTTGATGATGCGCTGGAGAGGTTTTAGTTGGGGGCTGAAGGTGATGGCTAGCGGCGTTCAGTTATTTTCTTTGTTGGGCCTGTCCTGTAGTAAAACCTTTGGGTCTGTACAAAAAAAACTGTACTAAAACCTCTCCAACGCATCATCAAGAATCTACAACCTACTCTGAAGGAGACCCATCACTCTCACAGACCTTGGGAGACAGGCCAGTCCTTGCTTACCGACAGCCCCCCAACCAAGCAAATACTCACCAGCAACCACACACCACACAACAGAACCACTAACCCAGGAACCTATCCTTGCAACAAAGCCCGTTGCCAACTCTGTCCACATATCTATTCAGAGGACACCATCATAGGGCCTAATCACATCAGCCACACTATCAGAGGCTTGTTCACCTGCTCATCTACCAATGTGATATATGCCATCATGTGCCAGCCATGCCCCTCTGCCATGTACATTGGTCAAAATGGACAGTCTCTACATAAAAGAATAAATGGACACAAATCAGACGTCAAGAATTATAACATTCAAAAACCAGTCGGAGAACACGTCAATCTCTCTGGTCACTCGATTACAGACCACAGAGTGGCTATTCTTCAACAAAAAAACTTCAAAAACAGACTCCACCGAGAGACTGCTGAATTGGAATTAATTTGCAAACTGGATACAATTAACTTAGGCTTGAATAGAGACTGGAAGTGGATGGGTCATTACACAAAGTAAAACTATTTCCCCATATTATTCCACACCCTCCACTGTTCCTCAGACGTTCTTGTCAACTGCTGGAAATGGCCCACCTTGATTATCACTACAAAAGGTTTTCTTCCTCCTCTTTCCCCCCCTCCCCCGCTGGTAATAGCTCATCTTAAGTGATCACTCTCCTTACAGTGTGTATGATAACACCCATTGTTTCATGTTCTCTGTGTATATCAATCTCCCCACTGTATTTTCCACCAAATAGATCCGAAGAAGTGAGCTGTAGCTCACGAAAGCTTATGCTCAAATAAGTTTGTTAGTCTCTAAGGTGCCACAAGTACTCCTTTTCTTTTTGCGAATACAGACTAACATGGCTGCTACTCTGAAACCTGTCATGACTACTTGATTTAACTCGCCAGTCTGTCAATTGGGGTGAATTTCAAAGACAAGGTGATCCTTAACAGAGATCACTGGTGAAGGTCATAGTGTGTCCAGAGTTAGAAATACTACCCAGTTTATCTTTACTACAGTGACAAGGTAAAGGATGAAAGATGGTCTCTCAAGTAACAGCCTCTGACGATTAGGAGAATTAACAAATACCAACACGTTAAATTACACCTGCAACCATGTACAAAGCTAGTGCAGAAATTTGATTTCAAGTGTTATATGCTCACCATGTCCTGCACTACACAGGAGGCAGGGAGTTGTGATCTGCACCCTCTAGAGTTATGAGTAGAATTTATTGATAATTCTAAATACTGAATGGTACACTTGCGGCCATTGATAATTATATCTACAACTGTGAGGTCATAAGCAGCAATGGATCCAATAGGATCCTGAAGCTGCAAGTCATTTAGTTAAAAGCTTGTCTCTGAAAAGCCTTAATAGATTGAGCAGACACCACTTATTTCCATTCTTCTAAACACTCGCCCATGCTAACTAACATTAACTTCTGTTATATCTGGGTTCACCCGACGATATCAATACAGTTCATATTCAAATAGATCTTATCTAAGAAATAATTGACAATACCTCCCCATGAGAAACACAGGATTCTGTTACTGTGTTGAGGCAATCCAGACTAAAAAAACCAAGATCTACTTGTCTAGATTTTACAGATGCTTTGGCTAAAACACAAACCCACCCCCTCTTCACTTCAGCTACCACCATGGCGTCGGAATACAAAAATTCTGTTGTGTGAAACAGGACTCAGAGTGAATCTTTGTCTTACTCTTTCCTGCCTTTTGCCTCTATTCTTCATCAGTCTGAGGTCATCTGTATATCATGACTTTTTATTTTTTTTCTAAAACAAAGGTTTTTTTGTGAAACCATTTTGGTTCCTCCACAGTTTTGTTTGTCCAATTTTTTCACTGAAAAGATTTAGTCCATTAGATATTCTTCAACATGGTGGGTCAATCATTTTTCACATGGCCCTGAAGGACTGTGTGCATCAGGCGGTCTGATTTTAGATGATCATTTTGGGGGTTTTGCATTGCCAGTTTTGCTTGGTCAACTTAATCACATGATGGGACATTTTTTTTTAAATCAACAATTAGTTCTCGAAAATGTTCTACTTGATATAGGAAAAAAAAACATTTTCAAAAATTACCAATTTCAAAATGAATGCTACAGAAAATTTTGAAAACTAAAAGCTTTTTTCTTTTGTTGGTTTGCTTTTTCTTTTTAGCCGCTCTAGTGACACTGTACAAGTGCCATCCTATGGCACCTTTTAGCGGCATGGCTGCAGTGGCACAGCTGTGTTGCTAAAAGAGGTGTAGTGTAGATATAGCCTTTGTTTGCAATGTTGTTAGAGCCCCCCAGTCTCATCATCAGAAGCAAGGTCCCCGTAGACCAGGATACACTAACTCAAAGCTAACCCTTAATGGTCCACTTTAAGTCCCAGATGCATAACAATCTAACCGTTATTGCCCAATCCATTTCATACATTACCTACTCTTCCAATGTCTATTAACCCTTATGCTTAAAAACCTGTCCCAACTTATATTTAGCTCAGACACTCATTTCCTTTCCCTCCCCAGACCTGAGGAAGAACTCTGTGTAGCTGAAAATCTTGTACCCTCCACCAACACAAGCTGCTTTAATAAAAGATATTACCTCACCCATGTTGATGTTTCCATGACAAACCAACCTGGAAAGTAAAGCAAACTCAACACACTTGTTCTGTAGAATCAGACACTGTAATCTGTAGTATCAGATTTAGTTGATTAGTAAAAGTAGTAGGCCCTGATTATTGAAACAGATTAGACAAGGCTTTTTGAACCTATACTGCTAGGCAACTTAATGTACATGTCATAACTTCACAACATCTGTGTCTGTTGTCCTCAGCCCAATAAGTGACAGTAGGACTATTCAGATGCTGTCTCCCTAATTCGGACTCTATTTTTCTTGACTAATACAGAACATCTAATTGTTTTGACACATCTGCTCCTTGTTATTTATAAGAAAACGTTTGAAACCTACCAACCAACCACCCCCACCCCACCCCACCCCCCCACCCAAAACAACAACCCTCCTGCCCAAACAAAGTAAATGCCTTGCCAACAAATTCAGCTCTGATATCCCCAGGAGCTAGAATGATAAGTTTAACCCAAAGATTAAACCACTTTACTATTTCTAGCCATTAGCACCGACTGCTCAGCATATCTAAGTTACAAAACCCAAACACATGGTGTTTGTGAAAAGGGAAATATAGAGAGTGAAAGACAGACAGAGACAGAGACAGAGGTGTTGCTGATCCCAGGCATAGTTTGAGACACAGTCTGACTCAGAACCCTTCCTCACTGTTTGTTGTTGGCATTGCTTAAAACTGTTTACTGTAAAAGAGCACGTACCAGTCTTGCAACAGGGGCCAGCATGCATTCTTGGAATAATGTAATGCGGGGATTCTGCTTTCTAAAAAGACCTGAAAACAACTAATTTCCAGTAAAAACATCTTACAGCTAAGTGATGACAAAGAGAACCCAAAGATGCCTTTATATAAAAAGCAAGAAGAGTTACAATTAGTAGAAGTTAATAAACACATTGAAATTTATTTATTAACACATTAATAATTCACAGATTGGAAGAGGAGGAGGAGGAGGATGATGATGAATTAGAAAGAATCTACAAGTCTTAAATATCATACTTTGAGAGACAAGATGTGTGAACACTGTGTAAGCTCAAAAGCATGTCTTTCTCACCAACAGAAGCTGATCCAATAAAAGATATTACCTCAACTACCTTGTCTCTCTAATGTCCTGGAAACAACACGGCTACAACAACACTGCAAATACCATACTTTGATAGTCAGGAAGGACAATCTCTCCCCTCACCACATCTTCCTTCTTTTCTCTACACTTCTTAAAAGAGTCAAGCAGTTTTATGACTAAATTTTTCTATAATTCTAGATATTCAGCATGTATGCAGTAGGGACAGCCATATGGAGATTAGGAGAAACATGTTATAAATAGCATTTCTAACTAACCATTTCACTTCTTCACCTGCATTTAGTCCATTAGTCCATCCCCACGACTACTTTAAACCTTCCAATCCCCTGAGCAGCTTCAAACAGTCAGTGCAACCTTAATTTGGCCCCTTTGTGTGCATGCATTATGTTAATATTTTTAATTATATGATCACATGCTATTTTTTCTGCAGGAGCCCTGCCTCATTCAGTGCTTAGAATGGATGGTACTCGCTTAATTAGTAGCTATTCTATATTTTATTTATTCCTCATTGAGCTATGTGAGGCCTTAGGCATTATTTACTGCATTCTATGCTGACGCTGCTCTGAAGACAGAATTATAAATGTCCTCATGGGCTTTTGTATGGCACTCATCACTGTAGCATTTCAGAGCTTCATAAGCATTAATTTTCACAACACTCCTCTGGGATGACTAGGACCTGAGTTTTCAGGCTCCTTAGCATTATATAGCACTTGGTATATTCAAAGCTCAGCTCCCATGGACTGGAGTTGCTGCTGTGAGTGCTCAGCATTTCTGTAGATCGGGCCCCAGGGTCACAAGTCAGGCATCACCTACAAAAAGTCTCATTTAAGTGACTTGCCTAACATCACATAGGAATCTGTGGCAGAGGCAGGGAGAGAATCCAATTCTCCAGGGCAGCATTCCACTGCTTCAGCCCTGAGATTGTCCTTTCTCATTCACCACCCACCTTCTGCAACAAATGAAGCGGGGGGAGAGGGTGGGGGGAGGTCTACAGACAAGTCAATGTCTCTTTCACTATAAAACCCATACCAGGTGCCCTTGGGGGTAGAGCACTGGACTGGATTTAGGAGACCTGGCACTGCCATGGCAAGTCACTCCTCCTTTTCGTGGCACAGTTTCCCTATATGTAAAAGGGGATGATGATACTGACCTTCTCTGTAAAGCACTGAGATCTACTGATAAGTGCTACATAAAAACCTAGATATTATTATTATTCCTAGAGGACCATCCATGCTGTGCACTGCGTGAGACAGCAATCCTTTGGAAAAAGTAGTATGTGATCATTTTCATTAAAGACTGAATAATGCATATGTACCAGGAGGCTGAATTAAGGATGCACACGCAACCTTAATTCTGGCATCTCCTAATTCTGACTGCTTGATTTTGCAATCATAATGTTCTTTTAACAGTTTTGTTGCATGTGTATGTAATTTCCTACTTTTTTAAAAAAGCAAACCAAAAAAACCAAACATACATCCCATTATATGGCATCACGTTGACACTCACATGATTCACCAGCAGGACTGGAACCTTTATGTTGACCACGCAGACCTCTACCACTTGAGCTAATGGAGTAACTGATAGCAGTAGTAGGTTGTCAACCTTTATGTGGACCAACACCAGAGAACAATGGGACACTTTGCCAGGGAATTTCACAGATATTTGCTGACAGCAGAGGAATAGTGGTAAGACTTAAGGATCTTGGGTTCCATTCTAGGCTATACAAGAGACTCTTCTCTAGTGAGCACAGACTCTTCAGCCAGTCCCAGTGTCCCCACAACTCCCAGTCCTGGTTTCCCTTCCCCATCCCACCATCCATCAGCCTCCAGTTCTAATCTCTCCTCCCTAACCTCCCTCCAAGCTCCTTGTCCTAATCCACTCCTCTCCCTTCCCAACCAGGTATGTCCCCTTGTGCTTTTGAATCAGGCAGCTTGCTTCTCCAGGCTGCCTGGGCTCAGCAGGGGAAGTGTTGGGGATGGGGCACTGAGAGCACAGTACAAACGTTTCCCTGCTCTCAGTTTACATGTCTGGATCTGGGCCTGGCACATCTCGTACAGTCCAGACCCACAACTGCAGGGAAAGTCCCGCTCAGCCCCAGGCTGGAGCATAACATGTGTGGATGGAACCTTCAGGGAATTTAGCTGGTAAAAATCTAAGAAGTCACTACTGAGCATGTATGAACTCAGATTTTCCAAAGGCTTCTAGGTTGGCCAAATTTGGGCAGATTTTCAAAAAAACAATGGAAGGTTCATTCCTGACACAATGCCAACCCCCTGCCAAATTTTAAATCTGTGTTCCTAAGGATGGGGGTGCTAGGACTTTTCAAATAAAACATTGCCAGAACTTTTAAAAACAATATGTTTTCCCCAGGCTCATTCTCAGAAACAGCTGAAAAATTCTGGCTGAAGTTTAAAAGAACATTGAGTGCCACACTGATGTTCCAATAGCCTCTCTCATACAGCAATCTAAAGTCAGACTAACTGGGGCAAAAATGCTACATAGGCATTATGCTGACCCTGTGCTTAGTGGTGAATTTCACCAAGAGATAATTGTTTCTCTATTTAAGTTGTATACAATATTTTTAAATGTATCTGTGAACTTTAATATCTAATGGAACCAATAAACACTTGGCCTGATGGATGAAAAGGAAATTACTGCATTACTTTTAATTAGGGCTCTCAAATGATTAAAAACAATAATTGCAATTCATCACAAGATTAAAAAATAGAATAATAGAATCATAGAACTGGAAGGGACCTCAAGAGGTCATCTAGTCCAGTTCCCTGCACTCCTGGCAGGACTAATTATCTAGACCATTCCTAACACGTATTTGTCTAACCTGCTCTTAAAAATCTACAATGATGGCGATTTCACAATCTCCCTAGGCAATTTATTCCAGTTCCTAGGCAATTTATTAACCACCCTGACAGTTAAGCAGTTTTTCCTAATGTCCAACCTAAACCTCCCTTGCTGTAATTTAAGCCCATTGCTTCTTGTCCTAGCCTCAGAGGTTAAGAAAAACAATTTTTTCCCTCCTCCTTGTAACAACCTTTTACATACTTGAAAACTGTTATGTTCTCTCCCAGTCTTCTCTTTTCCAGATTAAACAAACCCAGTTTTTTCAATTTTCCCTCATAGGTCATGTTTTCTAGATCTTTAATCATTTTTGTTGCTCTTCTCTGGACTCTCTCCAATTTCTCCACATCCTTCCTGAAACATGGCGCACAGAACAGGATACAATATTCCAGTTGAGGCCTAATCAGAGCAGAGTAGAGCGGAAGAATGACTTCTCGTGTCTTGCTTACAACACTCCTGGTAATACATCCCAGAATGATGTTTGCTTTTTTTGCAATAGCGTTACACCGTTGACTCATATTAGCTTGTGGTCCACCATGACCCCCAGATCTCTTTTCGCAGTACTCCTTCCGAGACAGTCATTTCACATTTTGTGTGTGTGCAACTGATCGTTTAGGAAGAAACAGAGTACTTAGCATTTGACCTTTTTGAATTTCATCCTATTTACTTCAGACCATTTCTCCAGTTTGTCCAGATCATTTTGAATTTTAATCCTATCCTCCAAAGCATTTGCAACCCCTCCCAGTTTGATATCGTCTGCATACTTTCTAAGTGTACTCTCTATGCCATTATCTAAATCATTGATGAAAATACTGAACAGAATCAGACCCAGAACTGATCCCTGTGGGACCCCACTCATTATGTCCTTCCAGCATGACTGAGAAGCACTGAAAACTACTCTCTGGGAATGGTTTTCCCACCAGTTTTGCACTCACCTTATAGTAGCTCCAGCTAGGTTGCATTTCTCTAGTTTGTTTATGAGAAGGTCATGTGAGACCATATAAAAGCTTTACTAAAGTCGAGATATACCATGTCTACTGCTTCCTCCCTGTCCACAAGGCTTGTTAATCTGTCAAAGAAAGCTATCAGGTTAGTTTGACACGATTTGTTCTTGACAAATCCATGCTGACTGTTACTTATCACCTTACTATCTTCTAGATGTTTGCAAATTGATTGCTTAATTATTTGCTCCATTATCTTTCCGGGTACAGAAGTTAAGCTGACTGATCTGTAATTTCCCAGGTTGTTATTTCCTTTTTTATAGATGGGCACTATATTTGCCCCTTTCCAGTCTTCTGGAATCTCTCCCTTCGTCCATGACTTCTCAAAGATAATCGCTAATGGCTCAAATATCTCCTCAGTCAACTCCTTGAGTATTCTAGGATGCATTTCATCAGGCCCTGGTGACTTGAAGACATCTAATTTGTCCAAGTAATTTTTAACTTGTTCTTTCCCCGTTAGCCTCTTCTGATCCTACCTCATTTTCACTGATATTCACTATGTTAGACATCCAATCATCACCAACCTTCTTGGTGAAAACCGAAACAAAGAAGTCATTAAGCATCTCTGCCATTTCCACATTTTCTGTTATTATTTTCCACCCCTCATTAATGGGTCTACCCTGTTCTTGGTCTTCCTCTTGCTTCTAATTTATTTGTAGAATGTTTTCTTGTTACCAATTATGTCTCTGGCTAGTTTGATCTCATTTTGTGCCTTGGCCTTTCTAATTTTGTCCCTAAATACTTGTGTTATTTGTTTATATTCATCTTTTGTAATTTGACCTAGTTTTCACCTTTTGGAGGAGTAGTTTTTGATTTTTAGATCATTGAAGATCTCCTGGTTAAGCCAGGGTGGTCTCTTGCCATACTTCCAATCTTTCCTACACAGTGGAAGAGTTTGTTCTTGTGCCCTTAATAATACTTTGAAAAACTGTCAACTGTCTTCTATTGTTTTTCTCCTAAGACTTGCTTCCCCTGGGATCTAACCTACCAACTCCCTGAGTTTGCTAAAGTCTGCCCTCTTGAAATCCACTGTCTTTATTTTGCTGTTCTCCCTCCTAGCATTCCTTAGAATCATGAGCGCTACCATTTCATGATCACTTTCACCCAAGCTGCCTTCCACTTTCAAATTCTCAACCAGTTCCTCCCTATTTGTCAAAATCAAATCTAGAACAGCGTCTCCTCGGGTAGCTGTCTCCACCTTCTGAGATATAAAATTGTCTCCATTACATTCCAAGAACTTACTGGATAATCTGTGCCCTGCTGTGTTATTTTCCCAACAAATGTCTGGGTAGTGGAAGTTCCCCATCACCACCAAGTCCTGTGCTTTGGATGATTTTTTTACTTGTTTAAAAAAAGCCTCATCCACTTCTTCTTCCTAGTTAGGTGGTCTGTAGGAGACCCCTACCATGACATCACCCTTGTTTTACCCCCTTTTATCCTTACCCAGAGACCTTCAACAAGTCTATCTTCTATTTCCATCTCAATCTCAGCCCAAGTATACATTTTTAATATATAAGCTATACTCTTCTATACCAATATTCCAGTCATGTGTATTATCCCACCAAGTCTCTGTGATGCCAACTATGTCATAGTTGTGTTTATTTACTAGCATTTCAAGTTCTTCCTGCTTATTCCCCATACTTCTTGCATTAGTATACAGACATCTAAGATACTGATTTGATTCCCCCACCCCATTTCTGTCTTGTCTCTCCTTTATCCTTGCTATAACAGCCCATGCTCCCCACAAATTCCAAACCTTCTCCCAGGTCTCCATGTTTTTGACTTACCTGTAGGCTTTGATCACCTGCCCCCTTCAAACCTAGTTTAAAGCCCTCCTCACTAGTTTAGCCAGTCTGTATCCAAATATGCTCTTCCCCTTCCTTGATAGGTGGACCTCATCTCTGTTTAGCAATCCTTCTTCCTGGAACAGCATCCCGTGGTCAAGGAAGCTGAAGCCCTCCTGGTGACACTATCTTTTTAGCCAGGCATTCACCTCCAGGATGCATCTGTCTCTGCCTGGGCCCCTACTCTTGACTGGAAGGATTGAAGAGAACACCACCTGCACTCTCAACTCCTTCACCCTTATTCCCAGAGTCCCGTGGTCATTTCTGATCTGCCGAGGGTCATACCTTGCAGTATCGTTAGTACCCACATGGATGAGTAGCATGGGGTAGTAGTCTGAGAGCCTGATGATCCTCAACAATGTCCACAATGTCTAGGACATGGGCCCCTGGCAGGCAGCATACCTCCAGGGATGCTGTGTCAGGGCAACAAATGGGTGCCTCCATCCCCCTCAGAAGAGAGTCACCAACCACCATTACTCTATGTTTCCTCCTGGGAGTTGTGGCTGTGATCCTCCCAGCTTTGAAGGTACATGGCTTCTCCTCCTCCTCTCTGAGTGATTCCTCATCGCTCATAGCCAGGGCAGCATATTGGTTTTCCATCACCATGGTGGGTGGGTTGGGAATAGAGGTGGAACACTGCCTGCTGTCAGAAGTAACCAGCTGCCCGTGTCTTCCCTGTGACAGAGCCATATCCTCCTGCGCCAGTGGTGTGATGGCAATCCTCTGTAGCTGGATAGCGTTCTCAGCCTTGGATGTTTCCATGTGAATACTCTTGAGGAATTCCTCATGGGTACAGATTCTACTCAGGCTAGCCACCTCCTCCGGTAGCTCTCCCACCTGCTTCCTGAGAGATTCCACCAGCAGGCACCTTTCATGCTGGATGGTCCCCCCAGCCTGTCTTTCTGTGAGTGGGAAATGCAGGCCATAGTCTCTGCAAATCCACACCAAGATCTGGGTAGAGACAGGCATGGTTAGGCTGTCTGTCTGGATACAGGCGCAAGTGGAGGAGATAGGAGCAGCATTGGCACAGGCGATGCAGCCCTTCCTAAGCATGATGACTGTATTACAACTCCCTCTCAAACTTCCCTGGTTGCTTAGCCGCTGGCTTTTAAGGCCTTCTCTCCTAGGTCAGCCCTACCCCCTCATTAATCACACAGGGGGAAGGTGATCCAAAGACTGATTAAAGCTGATCAAAGATGATCAAGGATATACCAATAGTCACAATTAATACCAATTACAATTTATTATAAATATTTGTGGATGTTTTTCTACATTTTCAAATATCTTGATTTCAATTACAACACAGAATACAAAATGTACAGTGGTCACTTTATATTATTTTTTATTATAAATATTTGCACTGTAAAAAGATAAATAAAACAAATAGTATTTTTCAGTTCATCTCATACAAGTACTGTAGTGCATTCTCTATCATGAAAATCCAACTTACAAATGTAGAATAATTTTTTTTACATAGCTGCATTCAGAAACAAAACAATGTAAAACTTTAAAGCCTACAAGTCCTCTCAGTCCTACTTTTTCTTCAGCCAATTGCTAAGACAGACAAGTTTGTTTACATTTACAGGAGATAATGCTGCCCACTTATTATTTACAATGTCACCTGAAAGTGAGAAAAGGTGTTCGCACAGAACTGTTGTAGCCAGCATTGCAAGGTATTTATGTGCCAGATATACCCTAAGTGCCAGATATACCTTGCAACTTTTAATCAATTACAAATCAGGAAAAAAAGTTAGAAATTAATGAAAAAATGACTACAAATTCTGTGCATGATTATCAACCTACATGTACAGTAACTCCTCGCTTAAAATCGTCCCGGTTAACATTGTTTCATTATTAGGTTGCTGATCTATATTAGAGAACATACTCATTTAAAGTCACGCAACATTCCGTTATAAGGTTGTTTGGCTCACCCTGCTCCACCCGCCCGCCCAGCACTTCTGCCGGGGAGCAGGGTTGGGGTACGGGGGCTTGCCCCATTCCACCCGCCCGGTGCACCTGCCAGGAATGGGTTCAGGGAGTGGGAGCTTGCCCTGTTCCACGCATCTGGCATTCCAGCTCGGGAGCAGGGTCAAGGCACGGGGATTTATCCCACTCCGCCTGCCTGGCATTCCAGATGGGGACCAGGCAAGCCCACAACCCCATTCCCTGGCAGGAGCGTCAGCCAGGGAGTGGGGCAAGCCCCCGCGCCCTGACCCCACTACGCCCCACCTCATCCAAGCTTCACAATCATCATTGGTGAGTACATTATTAAATAGTTTGTTTAAAATGATTTAAAACTTATACTGTATATGTATATAATGTCTTTTGTCTGGCAAAAAAAATTTCCCTGGATCCTAACCCCTCCATTTACATTAATTCTTATTGGGAATTGGATTCGCTTAACATCATTTCACTTAAAGTAGCATTTTTCGTGAACATAACTACAACGTTAAGCGAGGAGTTACTGTATTATGGAAGTGCCACTTGTGGTTCCTTAGCTAAGTTTAGATTGAGTTTTGCATTTAAAGCAGGATTTAATCACTTTGTAATGTATGAGGAATACAACACAATCTCCCCCAAATTAAAGCACTTCCTCTTTCAGTACAGAATCAATTTTCTATGAATTTACAAATAAACTGGTTAAGTAGTTTGTGAATTTAAAAAACAGGCCCTTCAGCAAATGTAGCATGATGTAATAGACGGTTTCTTTGTCCTAAATGATCACAGCATAATGCAAACTCTTCGAACTTCCTTTATGGTTAGAACACAGTGAAATCTTACACATAGGCTACATTTTACAACATCTTTTTTGGACTCATGGTCATTTTTCTGCCACTATTCTTAAGAACTGAAAGTGTATTCTTGGTGAGGGGCTACAGAAAGAATTTCACATACAGGTCCCCTCTTTCAAACAAAGGTAGCTGCCAACTTCACTCTCACAAGACAAAACTGGGGAGGCAGTGGCCATTCTGAAAGATGGAACCTAAACGTAGCAGTTCTCAACCCAGAGGCCGGGGAGGCTGTGCGCAGGCTTTAGGGGGTCTGCCAAGTAGGGCTGGCGTTAGATTCGCTGGGGCCCAGGGCAGAAACCCAAAGGCCTGTCATGCAGGGCGAAGCCCAGGGCTCTGAGTCCCACCACCTGGGGCTGAAGCCAAATTCGGAGCAACTTAGCTTTGCGTGGCCTCCTGTGGCGTGGGCCCCTGGGCAATTGCTTACTACCTTCCAATGCCAGCCCTGGCTTTTATATGCAGAAAAGCAGTTGCTGGGGCACAGGTGGATTGTGGGATTTTTGTAGCATGTTGGGGGGGAGGGGAGGCTCAGAAAGAAGAAATGTTGGGAACCTCTGTCTTAATAGACATCTGCTATGGCCTCCCTCATCCCATGAAAACAAGGGGAGATGGCAACTACTGTGAAACATGGCAATTTTTCATTCATGTATCTGCAACAGAAGATGCATTGCACCAGTCACTGCTGAAATATACCATTCGGTTTTGAAACAGAACAACGAAAATGACCATTAGTTCAAAATATTTGCCATAACAGTGATATTGTGGCCACAAGGTACACTGGAGACAACAACAACAGACTATTTCATTTTACCAAAATCTAGTCTCCAGAATCATAAGGAACTGAAATTCAGCAACTAAATCTCTCCTTTCCAGTACATCGTGAACTGTATGTGTCCTTTACAAAACGCATAGATGCTGCAATAAAGTTTTATTTAGAGTTCTGGTTTGATACAATTAATTAGTTACAAATTTAGAACCTATAGAGGAGCACCAATGGCTTAAAGTCCATAAACCTGCTTCTAATATTTTCTAGGTCAGCAGGCTTTGCAAGTTGCACAAATGTGGGCTCTCAGTAGACCAGTGGTGTGATTTCAAACGTGTTGAGGACCCAGCCGAATGGTCTTTTCCTGCAGGTAGCATCTAAAACATACAGCATTTCAGGGCGAATTCACTGCACCTAAATGGGTTGATAATGAAACAGAGATATGGTGACAATGAATGCCATACAATGCAGAATGGCAACAAACAGCTTCACAAAAGTTGTCCATAGTCTTTATTTCTGTTACCTGGGAAGTGTGTTATTTCATCCCCTATACATCTTGTTATGTACACATCCTCACATTTCCTTCACCATGAAGCTACACACTGAAAAGTAATGGAAGCATAGAAAGCAGTTGTTATTTAGCAAGCGTATGGGGAAAATGATTAGGAGTTTACACAGTGGATCGTGAACTTGTTTCTCCAGGATTCTCAAAAAGAGATGTGGTTTACTGAGTACTTGTGGCACCTTAGAGACTAACAAATTTATTTGAGCATAAGCTTTCATGAGCATCCGATGAAGTGAGCTGTAGCTCACGAAGCTTATGCTCAAATAAATTTGTTAGTCTCTAAGGTGCCACAAGTACTCCTTTTCTTTTTGCAAATACAGACTAACATGGCTGCTACTCTGAAACCTGTTAAAATGAGGAAATTCAAGCCTATTCCAGTGATTATCTCCTCCGCCCTCTGAAGAAAATTAAATCCAAAACTCACCATTCACAAGGGGAAGAGGGAGAGGGAGGAAAATAGAATTACAAGCTTAAATGAACAGTTAGAACTTTCAGGCTTTCCAGCTGACATGTAATCCACCTAAATACCCCACGTAGATCAGTTCAAGCTTTGGAGAAGTCAGGTTTGAGCTGAGGGCTCACAACATTTGAGCCACAAAGCTTCTGCCAGGACCACTTGACTCTCTCCAGGGTACTGGAAACTTAATTTGATAGAATTTTCAGCTAGAAATTGTTGGGTCAGGTTCAGACAATTCAAAAAGGCCAAGTTCATCACATGGAGGCTGCTCTTTGTAAAATTAATCCCTCCAAACCAATCTGAGCTCATTTTTGATTTCATGGATACAACTGGTTCATGCAGTTGAGCTTTGGGAAACTCTGTGAAGTTGAAAATTGCCATTCTGCTGAATGCCTGCAAGTATAAAGATATATGTATATTTCCATCGTCCTTTGCAAAATGTTACTCACACACATTCTCTGCACATTGACCAACTGGTAAACCATAAACAATGAATACTTTGTTGCTATGGATTTCAATCTCACTATTTTTATATAGATTGTATTTAAATAACCACTGTGCTGATCTTTGTGTCTGATATATATTGTAAGTATTCAATAAAAAAGTACCCCAACATAAGCTTAATCGAAAATAGTATTTCTCATTTTATTTATTGTTTGTTCACATTCTCTCTCATCTCTGTTACCATACCTGATAACTTTTCTGTATTGGTCCAAAAGAACTGAAACATACATTGCACCTACATAAACCCATATACTACCATAGATATTTTCCCCTGCTTGACATTTAGAGAAAACTATCAGTGTCCCATTATGTTCAATGATAATATTTTAAAAGTAATTTCTTTTTAAACTGAGAGCCAAATTCATCTCTTGGTATAATTCCTTTAAAATCAGATGAATCGGGCCCCAGGTTTCTATTTCCAAAACATCTAAGTTCCCTTTCTGAGGCAGATATTAGGTTTAACTTGAAAGAGTCTGGTATGTCTAACTAAAGCCCAAATCGACCAAAGACTAATTACACATGCTTTGCAGAATTAGAACCATCTTTTATTTTTCAAACAGTCATAGACAATATTAAAAAGTATCAATCTTTGTAAAAACAATGCATCAAAATAAACAAAACAAATAAATGAGAATATTTACAACTGAATTCATTTTAATAAGCCACTTGAATTTTTAAGTGGGGACTTTTACGAGGTCAAATCAGAAATAAAAAAAGAGAACATTAACACAATATATATTTGTCAGTATTCTTGGTGCAGCTTTTATTATTCCAGACATGCTATATATATTTGATTAAGGGATCTTTTGCCTACAGAGCCAAGCTCCCCTTTCCACCTGATGCTGCAGTAAAATCATTATTTCCTCAGTTTATGACATCTGTCTGTTACCATGGAAATATTTGTGATGTCTCAATGTCAGCTTTATGACTTTAACTACAGAATAACCACATAAGAGAAATATTAACAGTGAGGGAGGACTCTTAGTTCAGATACTCTATCCTAATCACTGTAAAAAGCCTGAATCAATGGACATTGTCTTGGGGACCTTCCTGGGGCCAGTAAGAAACTCTCCCAACCGGGTTCCAAAGAACCACTACAGCTGCTTTGTAACTTTGATGAGCTCATTGTAGGGATTCCTGACGTGGGCAGTGGAGCCAATGGGAGTTGAGAATATTCAGCGCTTTACTAGATAATGCTCTTAGGACCTGATCCAACTCCAGTGGGAGTTAGATTAAGCAGTTAGTGAACTGCCCAAGTTTACAGTCAGTCAGAATTAGAATCCAGAATTTTCTGTATTCCCTTATTTACATTCTTGGACGGTTGCTATAGGCACATTTTAGCTCCATTCCAGAAATATTTTTATCCTAGAGTCACTGATGATTCCCTTCTCATTTTTGTTGTAAACTAGCCATGGATCATTGCTCCTAATGCGGTGCTTATGGTAGGAAGTCAAGTTGTTTAACACCATAAACTACCAAATAACAGACACCAGTTAGCAAATAACCAGGTCTCCCTTTCCTCTCCTCCACCCTAAATCCTACAGTTTGATTTTATTACATGCTGTAAACATGCCCATTTTTCATTTTTTCCAAGTACTTAGTGCACTGCAGCATTTCACCATTTTTTTCTTCAAAAAAGGATGTAGTATAGTGCAGTTTGATTTAAATTATTACCCTGCTGCACTGTTTCTTTGAGATGGTATTTTCCCTGCCTGTTCTGACTGCTGAGCACAATCGCTACAGCTCAATTATTAAAGAGATTCTAAAAATAGTGCAGTGCAAGGTTGTCTACAAAGAAAAATCATTCAAACAGAGCAAGAGACAGAGCCTGGGCAGCAGCTCTCACTGTTATTAGCTTCTTAATGATCTTTTTCTTTTCTTTTAAAATTGTTTCTTTCAGTTATAATAATGTAATAGGCACCTTAAAATATCCCTTTCTTTGTACCCATGGGAATGTGCATTAGCTTATAGATATTGTAACACTAAGTATTTCCTTACTGAAAAAAATACAACCTTGCCATGTTAACCTATGCCTGAGATGACTGTGAACCTACGTGTGTAGGAATGTAGCCAAATATATAGTGTTTGTGGAGAGAGAGAGAGAGAGAGAGAGAGAGAGAAACAGAGAGAACGAACACTTGCATTCTAGCTGTGAATCTTTTCATGCAGTCTCCAGAAATGCTCAAAGCAAGGGCATGGCTAATCATCTGGAAGCTTCAAGACCAGTGCTTCCCTTCCAAGCACTTCTTTAAGGCCCAGATTTATTTAAACATAGCTATTAAGGAAAGCACCACAGCATGTGCTTAAATCCCAAGTTAAGCACATGTAAGTGCTTTCCTGAATCAAGGCCTAAGTTCTTTCTTGCGCCCCGGTAACCAGTTGAGAGAGGTAATCAGGACATCCGAGAAAGTTCATCCAATGGCCAAACACATCTCTCCCAAATGAAAGCATCTTTAAAAGACATCTGCCTTAATTTCCCTTACATTTGCAAGTGGGCATTTTACTGCAGAACAGTTTGCATGATATTTAACCTGGCTGATTAAATACATACCCATAGCTAACAAATCTGCCAACAAATCTACAAACTACAGCCCTTTCATCTGTCAAGAATGCACTTGGAGGAAGTGATCTGCCACAATGGAAACAAGGATTTCAAATGCAGAAAAGGATTTAACCATAAAAATAAAGTCCTGGGTGCCCATAAGTGCCTCAGCCACTTAGGGATTCCAGTGAACGTGCAGGTGTAAGAACAGGATTTTATAATTGTACTGTAAAAATTGATGTAAACTTTGAATTAATTCTGCCAGCCACCCTTTTTGAATAGCAGAAAGGAATAACCATCTGAGACTGGGATCTTGTTTCCTATATGCATTATAAACTTCCCTCTAGTCATTTCTTTGGTTTAAGGTATAGTGAGTGAAAGACAGGATCTTGTATTGTGTCTATGTTAATTAGGTTAAAGGGATGTTAAAGGCCTGAGCCACAATGTAAACTGTTTTGACCACAAGATTTAGTGAAGTTTCATTTACAATGTATTCTGCTGAATATAAAATACTGCTGTCTTCTCTGTGAGAGATTGTGTGAATGAGGAATGCATGCATCAGGAAAAGATAAGGTGTGAAAGCCATCACAAATGTCCAGATGCTCAAGAAAAAGTGAAAGATTTGGAAACACCAGGAGACAATCAGAAAACATCCATTGTTTCGATGCTAAACATGTTAGCAGCACTGACAGCCTCAGAGGTGAGGCAACCACCCCAAAGGCAAGACAACAAATAGGAGATAACGATGGGAAGCCCAACAATAATCATCAAATGATAACAGCGGAAAACCCCAAGATTACCACTATTTAAGGATTAATGATTACAGGATGACATTGTAAAATGCATGGAGTCAAATGGGAATTTGTAAGTAAAAAGCTGGGGAGTTTTGCAGTGAAACTCTGGGTTCAGTCCTGCAAAGCCTCGGAGCATCGGATAATGACCGACAGAGCCCAGCTCCTTACTCGTGTTCAATCTAACTAGCCATTAGATTGACTTGAGCTACAACAGACTGGTAACTATAAAGACTATCTGCAGAACTTGTGTGTGTGTGAAGTGAGCTGTAGCTCACGAAAGCTTATGCTCAAATAAATTTGTTAGTCTCTAAGGTGCCACAAGTCCTCCTTTTCTTTTTGCAGATACAGACTAACACGTCTGCTACTCTGAAACCTGTGTATGTTGTGTGACTGAAAAGCATATGCTAACTGTTGTATTTTCAATAAATATGGTGTATTTGCCTTCTCTCTTATAAAAGATCCCATGTGCTTTGTTTTGCATAACACAGGGCATAACAGCTTGAAATGAATACAAGCCTTGTAAGGCCAACAGCTATGAAGCCATTTTACTCTGTTGTTCACAATATGCCCCTTTCATCTGCTCTGCCAAATACAAGAAGGGGTGTTAACTGCTAATATCACAGGTGGGAAGCTATTCAGAAATTTCTTTGACAGCAAAAATGGCAAAACAACCTTTTCAGGACGGTGCAATCTTGGAGAATGACTCTTTAAATCCCCTTCTCTTGAGATCATCTAAAATAGTACAGATGTTTATAATGGATCACGCCTGGATTTACAATTAATTTCCATGATCCCATTGAGCTACAATTTGGCAATTTGATTAATAACCAGCCACTGAGTACAGAAAATAGTGGTTAATCTGAAAACTGACAAGAAAGGTTATCCCAAGAGACCACCAGTAGTTTTAAAATCAAATTTCAACTCTCCAAGTGCCCTTAAACACGTTCTGGGGTAATCATTTTCCAGAAAAATAGATATATTTCTTTCTTAAGCTGGCCATTTTGGGTGAGAGGTTTCCAATATGGTGAAATAATAAACGGCCTCCAAGTTCCCCAGTTTTATTCATCAGATTTTAGCTAAGAAAATTACCAGTAATTTTTTTTTAAATCAGAAAGTTGAGTAAGGGAGGGGTGCAGTGTCACAGGTTGAAAAGGGACAATGTGTATTTTTTGTGGGTATGTATGTGATAGGCGTTTTGGACAACAAGTTGATTATTAGAATGATAGCAATAAAATACCTCCGTTAAAAAGCCCAACACCTATGTGATGGGAGGAAGGAAATGAAAAATAAGACCTATAAACAAATTTTTAAAAATGTTAGGCTTATGAGAGGTGCATACACCATAGGGAAGAGTACAGCATAAAAACTTCGAGAATGGTATCTTGTCCCACAGAATATAATGTAGTACTTCCACAATGTATAATAAACAAGCACATAGGTTCTGGTGATATTAACAGAACTGCTCTACCAGTTTCATAGGGTTTTAAGATATGGTGAAATTACTTCATTCTATTTATTTCACCATGTATGGAAAAAAACTGCAAACAGTATTTCAAGAAGACTGAGAGCCTGAATGTTTATGAAGTGATCAATGATTAAGGTAAAAAACATGAGTAAGATAGAGCAGCCTTATATTGATTATAGACTGCTCTCTTTGATTAAAATATCTTAACTAAATAATGATGCAGCCTTTGAAAGATGGAGCTTGCCAAAAGCCAGTCTGCGCACTATGATAATAAATAATACTTTACTCTCACATTGAGGTTTTCATCTGTAGAGCTCAAAGCACTTTTCAGAAGGAGGGAAAGTATCATTATTCCCATTTTACAGATGGGGAAACAGTCTCAGAGACATGAAGTGATTTATCCAAGGTCACAGAACAAGTCAGTAGCCAAACCAGCAACAGAACACAGGAGATCAGACTCAGTCCAGTGTCCTTCCTCTTAACAGGCAAAGGGTGGACGGCAGCAAAACAGTACTTTAGCTGTAGCTCATGAAAGCTTATGCTCAAAAAAATTTGTTAGTCTCTAAGGTGCCACAAGTCCTCCTTTTCTTTTTGTGAATACAGACTAACACGGCTGCTACTCTGAAACCTACTTTAGACAATTCACTAATTAACTTTGTGACAAGACTTTTATGAGCCATTTTATGAACTCACGGCACTTGGCCCCCAGCCTCCCAGCAGACATTTAAAGGGGCAATACACAGGCAAAACAATCTGATTCGTAACACAAAAACTCTATTTAGGGCGCTACCAAATTCAGGGTCTATTTTGGTCAATTTCAGGGTCATAGGATTGTAAAAATTGTAAATTTCATTATTTCAAATATTTAAATCTGAAATGTCACAGTGTTGTAATTGTAGGGGTTCTGACCCAAAAAGGAGTTGTGAGGGGGGTCACAAAGTTATTGTAAAGTTATTGTAGGGGGGGTTAGGACCCCAATTTGTGAAAATTCTATTCTGTCTCATGAAATCTGTATAGTATAGGGTAAAAGCACACAAAAGATCAGATTTCAGGGGGATGACCACGTCTGTGGGATGGTCTGTGACACATTTTTCATGGCCATGAATTTGGTAGGGCCTTACCTATATTTACATAGCTGCATGCAGTTTTGAATACTACCACCTTCTTTGTTCTCTTGACCTGCCATTGAAAACTGACCATTAAGCACTGAATGAACTAAGAGTTGCTAATCTGAAATACTTTTCACGTCCTATAATTTAGTCTGATTTATTAAAAATGGCCTTTTTTGACAACCTCATTTGCTGTGGAAATGTAATGCCTTTCAAATTTGTAATGTGAGCAATGTACCTGTGTACTAGCATCAGAACTTGGCGATTTGATTATTCTGTTGCTGAAAGAATACAGACATACCTTTCAGGCTTATGAAACTTCTAATGTTCTTTTCAAATTATAGATGAAAGACCTAAAACAGCAACTTTCCAGCTGGATGTTTTAATATGACCTATTCCAATTTTTATATTTCTATTGGAACAGGCAAATAAGATAAAGCCAGGAAGTACTCTAAGGGCAAAAAGAAAAGGAGTAACTTGTGGCACCTTAGAGACTAACAAATTTATTTGAGCATAAGCTTTTGTGAGCTACAGCTCACTTCATTGGATGCATGCAATAGAAAATATAGTAACGTCTGTTACTCTGAAACCTGTCTTAGGGCAAAGTTGTCCTATCAGATCCATAGAGAAGATCTTGAGTCCAAATATTTTTCTTCCCCTCGCACATGCCAAATTTTCACTGATGTTTTTTCTACCGTCACTGATCCCAATGGAAATTAAGCTCTTGCACATGGCCGGCAAGTTTTTGTTATCACTATTACCGCAGGCTGGTCTCGGGAATATGGAGGATTCCCAAGTTTGACTCTTACACCTGCAAACTGTTTAGCTGGAATGAACAAGATTCACTTTTGAGACCAAGAGGGATTGCAAGTTGGATATGACTGCACCAAAATGCCAGGGGGAGTTTGAAGTGATGGCTCCAGTGAGAGACTAGTGTACATTGAAAAAGCAGAATATTGGCGTCAACACTTGTTATGCAGAGCTGACAGGAGAATTCTGCCTTCACTAGCTAAGCAATTCACAGGTGTGAAAGCCAAGCTCAGGAACCCTACTAATTCTCTTGTATTTTCTTATGCATTTCTCAATTTACAGCTTCTTCTCCCCATCCCCCAATCCAAGGCATAGCATTTTTTGTGGCCGAGTATAATTTTTTTTAACATTTCCTTATTAAATTGTATATACATGGCACATCAGAGAGATTCCTACTACTTTTAATAGGACTTCTATTTTACAAACATTTGTCCTAATCCTGCAACGTGGTATGGGCTAGAAGATCTCTGTGACCACATACTTACACTGCAGAGCCAAAGACACCAGGAGTAAACAGAAAGAAAGAGTTTAGAAATAGGAGCGGTAGTCTGTCCTCCCAGCTACAGCACTGGACTGGGACTCAGGAGAACTGTGTTCCTTTCTCAGATCTCCCACTTGGCAGCTGGGTGACCTTGGACAAGTCACATCCCCTCTGTGCCTCTGTTGCCCCAACTGCAAAATGCAGATAATGATACTGACCTCCTTTGTAAAGAGATTTGAGATTTATGGCTGAAATGTACCATGTGAAGATGGTGGAATTATTTTGTACCATTTTAGCTAGCTAAGAATTCAAATTTTTTTAAGTCCTATTTTTCATCACATAAACTAAATTCTTTCATTCAGAGAGATCTGAATACACCATGCTTAACTAATGGGATATATAATATTTTATGCTGAATGAACAATATTTGTTGCTCATGCTTATAATACTACTGAAAATACTTAACAGTAACATCTCTGAAGGCACCTTATGTAAAAGTTACCACAGTCTGTGATGCTTGGCAGACATAATACATTTAGGCTATTTGCCATACCTGTCAAACTGGAGATTTAAAGGATCGTTTATGGATCTGGGACCAAATTCATCCATGCTGTAACATCAGGGATGAATTACGTTTGAATTTTGTAAATGTTTGGGAAGCTGGCAAAACAAGGCCCCCTGCTAGTTGGAAACAGAATCTGGATGCTTTTAATTTATGAGTGCTTTTTATTTTAAAATTAAAAATAAATGTTTAAAGCATTCAGGTACCTCATAGTGTGAGTCTTTAAAAATACCACCTATTTAAAAATATCCAGCTCAGTATGGTGATTAGCTATCATGATCCATAATTGGCTCAGACTGGCACTTTTGCCAGTCTATTTATTCCCTTTTGCATTTAAATCCTTGGAATTAAAGTAAAGGGCAATGAACCTTCAAGATGGCTGGTTAGTGGCTGGGAAAAATGGGTGCGAGACGTCTACTTTCTCAGCATCTCTTGCCTATAAGCGGTTTGCTATAGTAGTAGAGAAATGGAGGAGTGAAACAGAAGAAAATACATTTTGATCTGTCTTGTATCAAATAATTCCGAGAAGAATCAAATTAAACTGTATTGCTTTGGGTAAGTATTTCTTCCTCCTATATGCAAATGCCAGGGATATTTAAGGTAGAAAAAGCAATCCTGAGATTAGCATTTATCATGTTACTGAGAGAGGCTCATTTCCCAAATGGATTTTGCTGCAAAATTCAAGGTAGAGGGAACACTATAGTTGCATCATAGCACCGCCATAATGGGGTTTTCAGTTGTTGCTGGTTCATTTCACTACAGCATTGCGAATACCAACTATTTCATGTACTGCATGCTGGGAAAGAACATGAAAGGACTCTGTATTTCTAAAACTAAACTGGCTCTGTTAAGAGAACTATTTACAGACGAGCAGCTGCTGGTGTTCCAGCCACGTAAATACAGACTGATGCCTGGTGCCTCCTCCAAATGCTTCCCTCCGAAACATGTGCTCCTCCCTCCGAGTTCCATGCAGGTTGTTACTGGGGGTTTTATTTTTTTTATTTCTCAGGCTCTTAGTGCATGTCCCTTATGCCTTCCATCATGATACTTTTCAATGCTCATAAGCAAAAGCAAGACAGACATCAGGTTTACACAGCCACAGAAGAGGCAGTGTGGGTTAGTGCTACATACATGTGTAAGCAGGGGAATAGTCCCGCTCTTGTGGGGAACTTTCCTGGCTTCTGCACTCCCCCGGTGAAGTGGGCGAGTGAAAGGATCCGAGTCCTCGCTCCCACTTCCTTTACCCAGTGGCCTCCCTGCCCTTGAGGACTCCCCTTCCACTCTGCTGTCTGGCAGAGTCCTCGTAACCCCAACAAGGTTGGGCTCAGGATTCCTGGGGGGCTCGACCCCCAACCCTGCTGTGGTCACCTAGGACAGGGGCTAGGGTGTCCCCACTCTGGGATACTCTCTCTGCACTTCTCTGACCCACTGATCATTACATACAAGTTAAAGCAAATGCAAGTTATTTAATCAACAATTAATTTTAAAAAGAATAAGGAATAATGGGAAAGGTTAAAGGAAACACATCACCCCGCTCTGTGGCAGGGAACATCACAACAGTGTCTCTGGAATGTCCGGGCAGTTCACAGTCTGTTCCTTGACAGTCCCAGGCCGCCTTCTCCGGCCCTGGCTGTGCTGCAGGGATGCTGTGGGTTGGACACTCGCTCTGGTGGTGGCTCTAAGTGGTAGGGCCCTTCTTCCCAGTGTCGCCCCCGTCCTGTCAGGGTTACGATCCAAGCCTGGCCTGCAGACCCTTTTGGCTGAGGCGTCTCCCTGTGCTGGGCCTGCTGCCCAGGGTCCCCCTCGGTCTTCCCAGCTGCTCACTGCACCCAGCTCCTGCTGCACAACTCTGTCTCAGCACTGCTGCTGCTGCTCTGCCTCCAGCTCCCTGGGCTGCTTCTTTGGCCCCTCTGGCTCTGGTTGCTGCAGCTCTGCTCCCAGGACAGGTCTGTTCTGCAGGCTGCTTCTGAGACTCTGCTTCCAGCACTGACCTGCTTCCTGGCCTGCTTTTATGGCCCCTCTGGCTCTGGTTGCTGCAGCTCTGCTCCCAGGGCAAGTCTGCTCTCTCTGGGCTGCTTTTCTGGTCCCTCTGGATCTGGCACAGCTCTGCTCCCCAGCTTAGCTCGGGCCCCTGCTTTCTCCTTAGCTTGGCCCCACTCTGTCTGACCCAGGCAAATCCAGCTCACATGGAGGATGGGACCTCCCTGGCCTCCTGACCAGCCTGAATGACAGGGTGGGCAGGCTAACCTGGAGCATTGGCCTCTCCCCATTGTTCCTGGGGGGCTGTCAGTCTCAGGGTCCCAATTCCCCATTGACCCTTCCCCATTTTTAGTACTGGGAGCTAGCAACTAAAACACCCCCACTGAATGTTAGTAAGGGGGCAATAGTCCCCTTACACATGGGACTGGAAACCAGGCGGTAAAATACTGGTTTTCATCCTAACATGCTGTGTCTTTAAACTAGGGAAAATACTTCACAAGGATACAGTAAGGATTTATTCAAAACAACCCTATGTTGCTTATATCAGCAGCACATACCAATTAAATTTGGCTAAGATACCACTGTGCTGATAAGTAAGATACCAGTAAGATGAATCCTCCAGTATTATCTGAAGGGAAACTACAATCCTATGATAAAAAACATGCACAGCTAGCTCAAATTCTGAGTCTTACACTGAACTCTTGCATTCACATGATGGAATGCTATACATAGAAGTGCAGGTAGTAAGGGGGGGTGAGGAGGGGAGGCGTTATAAAAACAAACTAAACTGCTAAGGAGAAGGAAAGAAAAAACACCTACATAGCAGACATGCCAAACCCACGGAAAAAAAGCAGAAACTGGGCTTGTTTTTGGCTTTATTGGTTTGTGAGTTGCTTGTTGGCTAGTTTTTGGCTTGTTGATCGTTTGGCTTGTTGCTTCTTTTTTTTGATCAGCTCCTGGCAAGCAGGGGCAAGGCGGGGAGAGAGTGAGGGGTGCACAGCGGGCCTACCACAATCCCAGACTGCACGCCAGGGGGATCTAGTCACAGAGTGTGTTAGGGTTCTTAGGGATTGGCTTGTTTATGCCCTGTTTTGAAATGGGATTAGCTTGATTTTTGACTTATTGTGAAAGTCAGGGTGCTTATTTACCGCATGAAAGTTGGCAACAGTGCTACAGAGTGGCTTTGAGTCCTGTTATAGTACAAAGGCATTAAAATGGCCATCAGCAGCTCACCCAGCAGAATCCTGCACCTATTACAGCATCACAAATTTCCAGTGATGAGCTCCTTTCATTTAGATCTGCAGCTGCTTCTGACATCTCCCAGCTGAAAAAGGTCGAACATTCTAGCAATATTAAAAACTCATCCTATCTTCCTCTAGAAGCTGTAGAGAAAGAGCAATAAAAATAAAATTTCTGCTGTGTCCTATGTATTTACCGTCAGGAACAGAAAACTTGATCACAGTAAAAACACAAGCCAAGAGATTTGTTTCTAGAATGCATGCTCTAACTGCATGCATAAGCCTTATACAATGAATATGCGACTCTGATCTTTACGGTAATGATGTGAGTCAGCAGTTAACGGTCAGTCTCCCATGTTTGAAGCTTTTTATGCAGCAAGACTAATTATAAATAAAATTCTTTTATCAAAAGAATTTGAATTCCCATTACTTGCCAGATGCTTAAAAAGCTACGGCTTACATAACTAATGATGCTGTTGGCCAAATTGCAAAAACAATTTACCTATAATGTAATCATACTGTCGATATGGGTGACAATTTTTGGCAGTATGCTGAAGCTTATGTAATGGAACACCACTTGAAAAGGCTAGTCTTTCATAGTTACAGGTCATGACTGGCATGAGCAGTCCATCTGTCACACAGCCAGCTGATAGAGGAGACTGCACAGCACAGTATCCTACACACGCACACACACACACACACACACAGAGTGTGCATGTTCATGTCTCAAAAGATGGCTCTCATTTCTTCACCCTGCATCTCAGTTTTCACTGTGCTAGGTTCGCTGCTCAGTTTCGCAACCACCTCGTTCATCTACATGTGATGCAATGGAAATGTTAATGCCATGGGAAGATAAAACAAAAAACAACAACAGTTTATCACATCAAAAAACTAATGTCTTTTGGCTGAAAACAAATTACCCAAGAGGTCTTTCTGAAGCCCTCAAGCAGAGGAGCATTTGGCGTGCTTCGAGTGAAACTAGCGTAGGCATGTGTCTAAAGTAATGTTTGATGCTGGATTATAAAGTATAAACAGAATACTTCAACACTAACTAAACCAAAGGTTCTGCTCTACTTATTTATTTTTCTAAACACAATAGGTAGAACCTAGATGGCTACCCAAAGGAAGGATCAGTATGAGTTTACCATGACGGCACAATTCTTTTAATATATTTCACAAATATTTCAAAATTATTATTAGTATTATCTATTATGTGTAAGGTGGAAGCACCTAGAAGGTCTCCTTGTAGACCAGGACGCCACTGAACTAAGCCCTGTCCAAACATAAAATAAAAATGACAGTCCCCGCCCCAAAGGGCTTACACTTAGGGTCAGATCCTGTTTGTTTTCAAGTAAATGACAGTTTTGTGATAAACATCAATTGGAGCAGAATAAGACCCTTGATTTCCAGCAGTCCAAGCTTCACAAGCATCCGAATAGCACTAATGAACCAGCATGGAATGTAAACTTAAGGGAGGGCATATTTAATATCACAACAACTTTCAGTTTCAAGCTTTTGAGGGGATCTGAACAATTTATGTTGCTTTCCCTCTAGAACCCTACTTAAAAGATAAAACAATACACATGCTACTTGAACAGGTAAAGATATGCTTGGGTGTGATGATAGATTTTAAAATGTTTTGGAACATATGCTGTCACTTTCCTATTACAGTTGCTTCAGCAGAAGTGGAATGGCTCAGGCGATTAATAGGGAGATATAGTTCCTGTCACCTTAGACTAGATTGTTGAATCTAGCCACACATCAGTACAGACAAAAAGACTCTGGCATCTGAAAGCTTATTCAGTGGACTGCCACCACAAAACCACTCCCACAACTGGCACTAAATGACTGCCTCAGGAGAGGGGACAGGTACTGAATGCACCCAAAGACTAAATCACCATCTCACTTGCAATTTAGGGCTGCTGTAGGGCACTGCGAGAAAGCCTGCATCAGTACTGCCTGTGCTACACCTGTTCTGTGAATAGAGAAAATACCAGTGTCCAGACCGGTACCTTAGTCAGAGTTCCTCCTTGGGGGGGAGGAGGGAGGAAGGTAGGACTAGACATCTGTCATGGAGTCACCAGGGTAGTTAGACATTCTGCAACTTCCCTGTGTGTTGGTGGTGTTGTAGAAAGGGATGTGGGGCAACCACAGGTTTAAAAAGATATATTTCAAAGTTACTGCTCCTGCTATCTTTGTAGATGCTAATTCGTGGGTGGTTATCTCCTGGCCAGCTTTTTGGGCCTGTTGGAACTTTTTTGATTAAAAGCTGTTTTGTTTTCTTTTTTAGAAATGCTTTCTCATCTCTTCCACCAATCCCTCTCCTCTCCTCTTTTTTCCCCACTGGGAAGAAAAGTAAGAGGGAGAGAAATAGAAAACCCCTAACATTCAAAACAGCTTTTTAAAAAAGGAAGTGGAATGTGTGTTTGCTTTTGAAAAAAAATTGTTTAGAATTTTTTCCTATGAAAAACTGGAGAGGGAAGAAAATCCAAATTTTGAATGAAATTTCAAGTATTTTCTTGCAAAAAAAATACCAAAACTTTAATCAGCTTTACAGCTGCTACTGGTCTGAACTGGGACCGAGAGACAGTGGTACTAATTGTTTTTTTAAAATTATTCATTACCAGTCCACATTATTTAATCCTTTAAAACAGTTTTTCTTATTATAAATCAGAAAGTTATAAATGACAAAACTTGACTTCAAATCATATGAACAATGGTTTGGGGGATTTTTTTTACTTAAATACATTTGACTGACTATTTCCCCCCACAAACAGACTGTGATTTTTCATATACTATACTGTGTCAAGCCACTGAAAACTTATTTATTGCCTGACTCACATGACACCTTGCAGCTTTAATAGTAGAACTTTCACTGACACAATTGGCATATAGGTGTGAGTAGACCTGATCTGGAATTTTTTGATGAAACTTTTTTGGTGAGAAGGGATCAATTTGTCAAAGCTGTTGTCAGGAAAATTTTGATTTTGACATATTACCTGTTAAGAAACATTTTGAACAAAAAAGTTTCAAAACTGACACAATGTCCCATTTGACATTTTTGAAATGAAAAAGTTCTGGTCAAAAGATTTTTTGTTTAGAAATTTAATTTATAGTAAAAAAAAAAGTTCTTGCTGGCAACATATAGGTTGCAGACTGGGATAAAGCAGATTGTGTCTTTGTTCTACTCTTAGAAGCTTTAATAGACATTTCCTCACTGCAGATGTATTTCCATTGCTCTAATAATCAACACACCTTTCAAGATCACTGCATCCAATTTATGAATATCACAACATGAGGCACACTTCATCCTAAATGCCCCAACAACAACTATGTGGTTGAAACCAGACAATCACTACGCTCACAAATGGAAAATGATAAAAAACAAAAACACCACATCGCCTCTGGGTGAACACTTTTCACAAAGTGGTCACTCTGTGTCGACCTATCAGTCCTGGTCCTCAAAGGAAACCTGCACAACACTTTCAAAAGACAAGCCTGGGAGCTTAAATTCATAACTCTGCTAGACCCTAAAATTCATGGACTGAACAGAGACACTGAATCGATGGCTTATTAAAGCTATGTGTAACACACTAAGCTTCTCTTTTGTGTCCTATGACTGCAGATCTATTAATGGGCCAGTCTACCTTGTATGGGCCCTTGCAACATGTACAAACTACTTATGCTAAACAATCTGTTCCACCTTGCATTTAGCTGTGATGCTAGGAGTACCTTTCCAGACCTGAAGTATAGTTCTGTGTGGCTTGAAAGCTTGTCTCTCACCAATAGAAGTTGGTCTAATAAAAGCTATTATCTCACCCACCTTACCTCTCTAATTACAACTCTGTAGTGGTTGTGTGCTTAATATAACAGTTATTTACTAGCATACATGTAACTTCATGCCATCTTTTAATAGGATAAATATAAAGCAAAAGCAAAAAAAAAAAATTAAGGGTGCTCTCTCTCCATTGTTATAGATTAGTCATTATTTTTAAGTAGTCTCACCTGTCAGAAATGTGTTGGTTGAGTGATTTTGTTTGTTTCTTGATTTGTAATGATATATTTTGAATTTGTCACTTGTATTCTGCCACTGGGCAGACAGACCTCATGAGCAAATTTAACCTAACAGTGGAATCGTTTCCCACCTCAGAAAATTTATGGTTGGACTTAGCATCCGTGCAACCAATACACTGTCGGAAGAAGAGACTTGAACCAGGTCCCTCATGATGGGTCACTGGGCACAGCTGCAAGTAGCTGAACTAACAAAAAGGAAGTGTTATGTCTCAGGTAGAGCTGGGCACATACTGCAAAAATAACATTAGCAAAGATTTGTGCCAGTTGCAAATAGCTGTTAGTTCAACCAAGTTCCTGGTCCCTTCTGCGAACATTTATGCAAATCAAGATTTATTTGAGGACTCTCTGTCCTTCATGAGAGAGAGAGAGAACAAGGTATTCATCAGCTGCAAATACAGACTTGCACAGTTTCCTCTGGAAGTGCTCACTCCCTGTTTATAGAGTTTCAGTCATCAATTAGGGAGCAGAAACAATCATGTGTAGAATCCCTTGAAATCCTTTTTATTTCTTATAACATTTTATTTTTGTTTTTGGGAATTTCATGTTATTTCATTTTTTTCTGCCCTGGAGAGTGGGAGGCCCTAGAGGAATGTTAAGTCCTGCCCCTGGGAAGGGGGATGCTCGGAGAGTGGTGGTTGCAAAGCAAGCCCACCCCTCATTCACCACATGATGGTGGCTTCTGTCCCATGAGGCTAGGCTTGGCTTCCCTATCCAGACAACGTGATCAGGCATGCTGGGTCACAGTGCTCCTCAGGTTTTGCCCAGTTGCCCCTCCAATTTGGTCTGACCGCCTCTCCATCATGCAGTCCCTGTGCACTAGGTTGCAACACCACTCATTCAAATTTGGCATGCCTGGTCATGACAGAGAGGCAGCTGGGCCAACCCTGAGCAGCACTCAGCCCAGCCCTGCAGGTCAGGAGCCACAGGATCTGCTGCTGTGGGATGAGGTTTTTGTTTTGTGTAGTTTCATATATTCTTTTTCATTTGTGTTATTTCACATTTGCCAAAAAATCATGTGAATTAGACAACCAAACACACACTATGAACAAATAATTAACAGCAGTCAGAGATCAATCCATACATGGAAATGCTGGAGCCAAAATTAGGAAAAACAAATACATTATAAATCAAAGTCTGTTCTCTGAATACATTGTGAATGGAAAATAAAGGGTTAAAATCACTACATAAGTTGTTTGAATAGCTCTCCAAGCTCCAGTTGCCAGGAGCTCTTTGGAGAAAAAATACCAAGACTATGTTTTGAGGTATGTAGTTATCAGCTTTATTGATCATGACTGCATTATATGATTATCCACCCAGTACTGACTTAACTTAGTGCATTGACTTCAATGGGGCTATACTGATTTACACCATAGGAAGAGCTAGCCCATTAAGCATGCACTTATAATCTATCATTGTAAAAACATAAGTACATTTTCTAGGGACAGTCTCTTGGTCATTGCAAAATCCTGGTCAAGGATCTGGAAGTGATCTTCCTAGGTCATTATGAAAGGCAATCTCTTACTAGCTGAGCTGAGGTGGTAAAATAATTGCTAAAAACTTTTCTCAGCCAAGAGTCACTTCAGAATAACTAGTTTAGGAAGAAATTCAATTTGGCAGCACATTCTTGGCAGCCCTGATAAATTGTATCTACTCTATATGAGTTACAACTGGATGGGCTAAAGCAGCCCACGGCTTAGTGTTAAATGTCCCCTGGGCCTTGAAATTCACTCCGCTGTGCTGCAAAGACAGAAAACATTATGTAACTAGTCTCCAAAACCCAAGCAGGCATTCAGGACAAGAGAAAAAGTTAGTTGGCTCAACAGCTGCCTTTGTTTTTTCTGTTGATACTGCTGCTCGGAAGTTTCCGGGTGGGAATGTTGTTTGTCTCAGGGCTTGTCTACACATACAGCACTGTAGCTGCATCGCTGCAGTGCATCCAGTGAAGACACTCTAAACTGACAGGAGAGAGCTCTCCCCTTGGCATAATAAAACCACCTATGCTGGAGGCGGTAGCTATGTTGGCAGGCGCTCTTCCACTGACATTGTGCTGTCCATACCAGTGCTTATGTCGGTGTAACTTATGTTGCACAGGGGAGTGGTTTATTCACACCTCTGAGTGACATCAGTTATGCCAACATACGCTGTGATGTAGACATAGCCGGAGTCTCACAGGACAAGAAAAAAAAGGTCAGGTTGGGTCATGATAAAGTGTTGGGGTTTGTCTGGGAAAATGTCCTTGTCTGATGCTGGAGCACTGAAGTGGATTTCCTACTGAAACAAACAGCGTGATACAACCTACCCCCCAAAGTGGAAATACAGATATATTGGACGTCAGTATATACACAATGTGCAAATCTAATACAGCAGACTACAGATACTTTTTAATACATTAATCCAGAAGGAGCTGACTTCATGATAGAGTTGAGTATATTTAAATGCATATGAAGTGAAACCAGACTGACCTTTTCTTCCAGTGTGGCAAAATGACCAAAATAAATAAAAAACAAAAGTTGCTTTCCATTAACTATCATGTCTAGTCTACTCTCTATTCCAGGGAATTTCAAGTCTAGTCTTAACTGTCCTTTTTACATTGCTACTGTAACAGTTTCCCTCAGCAGAGTAGCTACCTTCATCCTCAGTGGCTGGAGAAGAGCAATGAAAACTAGAAAAGGATTTCTAAGATCAGCAAAACATCTAGTTGGCCCCCTTTTTGCTAACTTGCAAAGCTGTATGCTACTATTAGAGTCTCTTGAGCAAGTAAAAACCACAGAGCATTTCAATTAAGTGAAATTTCCTGCTCCACTTTATATTCTAACTTGTAGCACCTCATTCCTCCCCAATAGTGGCCAAAAGATGCAATGCTGTTCACTCCCATATTCATTTCTGTTGTAATAGGACTGGTGTGACCAGGAAATTTAGATTGTCTGTGTGAGAGGCACAGAGAAAAATAGAACATGATACAGTATTTCATAGAACCATACTCCTCTTCAATCTCATTCAGGATATGTCAGACAGGTTCCTATGCAACAACCATTTCAGAGATGAATGTTGCAGCAATAGTGAAGTACTGTACAGTCAGTCAATCTCATGGAGGAGTGAATTCTTATAAAACTTAGGAAAGTTTTTGACAGGTCTTTGGAAATACCAGGCAAGAAAAGACATGCTAACATTTACAGGTGATTTTATCCTGGCAACACCATTGTGGGGTATTTTACAGGTGGGGAATAGGGCAAACCATTTGCCCAAGGTCACACAGAAAGTCTGTAATTGAGTCAGGAATTGAACACAGAGCTCCCGTGGCCTAGTTCAGTGCCCTCTCCATTAGGCCATTCTTCCTATCCCTCTGTCACTCAAGCAAGCATTTGATTTAAAAGAAAAAGACACTGCAATTCAAATCATCCCAACAGTCCTCTCTCCCTCCCTCTTCCTTCTGTTACCCGCCACTCACACTACAAGTGCAAATAGATCATGGGTTTCCATGGCTGCCATAAAATCAAACAGTCTGGGTCAGGCTATTTATGTAGATTTCTTAGTTGTTCCTATGTCAGATAGCACCATACTGATATTCCCTAAATTTCCTTGTAATAACGTTGCCTGCAGGGAGGTTGTCAGTTGGCATTTGTCCCTGGGCCCCATCTCCCTTGACAAAAAAAATGGTAATTCCCGAGGTACCTTCATAAGCAGCATCCCTTGTATGGTTGCACTGATGAAAGCTACATTTCCCATACCTAGCAAATGCCAAGTGCCAGTTCCAATGCAACACTGAAGCTGCTCCATTTGGTAGAAAAGGATACATAGATGTCGACTGTGAAAATTCTGGGTCTGCTCCTGTGAGGAGCAGAGATCCTTCTGCACCTCACAAGGTCATCGTATTTTACTGATCACCTACAATAGGTGACCTGAAAGGAAGGACAAGTGCCGGTGGCATGAATTCTGTGCCAGATTTGAACAACCACACCATATAGACTTTCTGAACTCTCAGGCTGTGGCTGTGCAGGATGCAAAGATGACTTTCTCTGATTCCACCCAGGCATCAGTAATGCCATGAACAGTGGATCTTTTGCAGGCAGTGGGTAGTCTGCTTAATCTGTCCTACCTTTAATAAGTGAAAAAATCAAGTCTTGTTCCTTGCTGTGAGGAACTCTTTTGTCATCTTGTGGATAGGACTGTTCAGATCAGACCTAACTGTCTGCCTCCATCTTTAGGGGACAGTTGCAAGTGTGTGTGTACAGGGAAATTCTCTGTTTGATTTCTGGTCAGTGTCACACATGAAGGCTCTGGCAATGCAGCAGGAACTTAGAATTCATCCCCATCTCCTTCCTGGCTGGTGAATGCCGGTGGGGAAGAAGAGGATTCACTGTTAGAATTGTTAATGCCTCCTCACTAGCTGGCAAAGTTCTAGTTGCCCTTACTATAAGCATGGCTGAGTCCTGTGCTCCAGGAACCAGCTCTTGGTGTTGAAAATCTGTCCAGATATTGACCTGCTGTGCATCTCCTCTATTTGGGAAAAAGCTTGTCAGGGAGATTGCGATGAGACAAGTCCTCAGATTTCCTAACTGGTCTGGTTTCAGACCTGCATGCAGCGCAGATACTGCACTTAGTTGTGTGCATGGATGATCTTTGCCTCACACTGAATGAAGATCAGGCATCCATGTCGATTCTTATAGATCAGTCAGTGCCTGTGAATTTTGTTCATCATGAGGTTTTGCTGACTTATTTGCTGAACCACAGTCCCCACTCCTTTGTGCTACTCTAAAGGACCTTTCTTTCCTCTCTGACACTAAAGGACCATACTGCCATTAGCTGATTGCCTGAACCTTCATTCCTCTTCCTTCAAAACTAATTAGAATACGGTGCGGATTCAGCAACATACTTTCACATGTGTCTTACTTTTGGCATATTAACTTCCATGGAACTACTCATTTGCTTAAATACCTAGCTGAATTGGAGCCTAAGTGTTGAAACTCTCATCATTATCTCCACCAGACATAACAAGATCTTCTCAGGGAATGATGCCATGCAAAATGACTGTTCCTGCTCGAATATCTCCAGCTCTCCTCTTCCCTAACAATCAATGAAGCCCTTATGCAGCAGCGGCGAACGGCGAACAGCAGAGAGGCTAACAGAGGGAGTTTGCCTGGGATCTGTCTGAGAGGAGGTACACTAAGGGCTGCATTAGGGAGGCTGTGTTGGTGAGTATCTGAATGTCTGTTGTGGGGACAAAAAGAAAAGGAGTACTTGTGGCACCTTAGAGACTAACAAATTTATTAGAGCATAAGCTTTCGTGAGCTACAGCTCACTTCATCAGATGCATTTGGTGGAAAAAACAGAGGAGAGATTTATATACACACACACAGAGAACATGAAACAATGGGTTTATCATACACACTGTAAGGAGAGTGATCACTTAAGATAAGCCATCACCAGCAGCAGGGGGGGGAAAGGAGGAAAACCTTTCATGGTGACAAGCAAGGTAGGCTAATTCCAGCAGTAACAAGAATATCAGAGGAACAGTGGGGGGTGGGGGGGGAGAAATACCATGGGGAAATAGTTTTACTTTGTGTAATGACTCATCCATTCCCAGACTCTATTCAAGCCTAAGTTAATTGTATCCAGTTTGCAAATTAATTCCAATTCAGCAGTGTCTCGTTGGAGTCTGTTTTTGAAGCTTTTTTGTTGAAGGATAGCCACTCTTAGGTCTGTGATCGAGTGACCAGAGAGATTGAAGTGTTCTCCAACTGGTTATTGAATGTTATAATTCTTGACGTCTGATTTGTGCCCATTCATTCTTTTACGTAGAGACTGTCCGGTTTGGCCAATGTACATGGCAGAGGGGCATTGCTGGCACATGATGGCATATATCACATTGGTAGATGCTCAGGTGAACGAGCCTCTGATAGTGTGGCTGATGTGATTAGGCCCTATGATGGTATCCCCTGAATAGATATGTGGACAGAGTTGGCAACGGGCTTTGTTGCAAGGATAGGTTCCTGGGTTAGTGGTTCTGTTGTGTGGTGTGTGGTTGCTGGTGAGTATTTGCTTCAGATTGGGGGGCTGTCTGTAAGCAAGGACTGGCCTGTCTCCCAAGATCTGTGAGAGTGATGGGTCGTCCTTCAGGATAGGTTGTAGATCCTTGACGATGCGTTGGAGAGGTTTTAGTTGGGGGCTGAAGGTGATGGCTAGTGGCGTTCTGTTGTTTTCTTTGTTGGGCCTGTCCTGTAGTAGGTGACTTCTGGGTACTCTTCTGGCTCTGTCAATCTGTTTCTTCACTTCAGCAGGTGGGTATTGTAGTTGTAGGAATGCATGATAGAGATCTTGTAGGTGTTTGTCTCTGTCTGAGGGGTTGGAGCAAATGCGGTTATATCGTAGAGCTTGGCTGTAGACAATGGATCGTGTGGTATGATCTGGATGAAAGCTAGAGGCATGTAGGTAGGAATAGCGGTCAGTAGGTTTCCGATATAGGGTGGTGTTTATGTGACCATCCCTTATTAGCACCGTAGTGTCCAGGAAGTGGATCTCTTGTGTGGACTGGTCCAGGCTGAGGTTGATGGTGGGATGGAAATTGTTGAAATCATGGTGGAATACCTCAAGAGCTTCTTTTCCATGGGTCCAGATGATGAAGATGTCATCAATGTAGCGCAAACAGACATCATCTTCCTCTCCAAATGCAAACAGATGGACAGCATACCGAAAGGACTGAAGGTAAAAAATCCATTACAATCTACATACCAAACAGACTATGCTGCCAGCTTGTGCCACACACTCTCAAAGAAACTGCGGAACCACCTGATCAACATCCTCTACAGCAAACAGGGAAAAATTAAGAATGAGCTCTCAAAACTGGATATTCTCATAAAGAACCAACCTTCCACACAAACTTCCTCGTGGCTGGACTTTACAAAAACTAGACAAGCCATTTACAAAACACACTTTGCTTCTCTACAAAAGAAAAAAGACACTAAGCTATCTAAACTACTATATGCCACAAGGGGCCACAACAATGGTTCCCGTAACCCACCCAGCAATATTGTTAATTTATCCAACTATACTCTTAGCCCAGCAGATTAATCTGTCCTATCTTGGGGCCTCTCCTTTTGCCCCACCACCCCCACGAACATGATACAGTTCTGGGGTGACCTAGAATCCTATTTTCGACGTCTCAGACTCAAGGAATATTTACAACATACCTCTGACCAACATATTAACCCACAGAGACCTTCCTGCCAACACTACAAAAAGAAGGATTCTGGGTGGACTCCTCTTGAAGGTCGAAACAGCAGCCTGGATTTCTACATAGAGTGCTTCCGCCGACGTGCACGAGCTGAAATTGTGGAAAAGCAGCATCACTTACCCCATAACCTCAGCCATGCAGAACACAGTGCCATCCACAGCTTCAGAAACAACTCTGACATCATAATCAAAAAGGCTGACAAAGGAGGTGCTGTCGTCATCATGAATAGGTCGGAGTATGAACAAGAGGCTACTAGGCAGCTCTCCAACACCACTTTCTACAAGCCATTACCCTCTGATCCCACTGAGAGTTACCAAAAGAAACTACAGCATTTGCTCAAGAAACTCCCTGAAAAAGCACAAGAACAAATCCGCACAGACACACCCCTGGAGCCCCGACCTGGGGTATTCTATCTGCTACCCAAGATCCATAAACCTGGAAATCCTGGACGCCCCATCATCTCAGGCATTGGCACCCTGACAGCAGGATTGTCTGGCTATGTAGACTCCCTCCTCAGGCCCTTCGTTACCAGCACTCCCAGCTATCTTCGAGACACCACTGACTTCCTGAGGAAACTACAGTCCATTGGTGATCTTCCTAAAAACACCATCCTAGCCACTATGGATGTAGAAGCCCTCTACACCAACATTCCACACAAAGATGGACTACAAGCCGTCAGGAACAGTATCCCCGATACTGTCACGGCTAACCTGGTGGCTGAACTTTGTGACTTTGTCCTGACCCATAACTATTTCACATTTGGTGACAATGTATACCTTCAAATCAGCGGCACTGCGATGGGTACCCGCATGGCCCCACAGTATGCCAACATTTTTATGGCTGACTTAGAACAACGCTTCCTCAGCTCTCGTCCCCTAATGCCCCTACTCTACTTGCACTACATTGATGACATCTTCATCATCTGGACCCATGGAAAAGAAGCTCTTGAGGAATTCCACCATGATTTCAACAATTTCCATCCCACCATCAACCTCAGCCTGGACCAGTCCACACAAGAGATCCACTTCCTGGACACTACGGTGCTAATAAGGGATGGTCACATAAACACCACCCTATATCGGAAACCTACTGACCGCTATTCCTACCTACATGACTCTAGCTTTCATCCAGATCATACCACTCGATCCATTATCTACAGCCAAGCGTTACGATATAACCGCATTTGCTCCAACCCCTCAGACAGAGACAAACACCTACAAGATCTCTATCATGCATTCCTACAACTACAATACCCACCTGCTGAAGTGAAGAAACAGATTGACAGAGCCAGAAGAGTACCCAGAAGTCACCTACTACAGGACAGGCCCAACAAAGAAAACAACAGAACGCCACTAGCCATCACCTTCAGCCCCCAACTAAAACCTCTCCAACGCATCAAGGCTCTACAACCTATCCTAAAGGACGACCCATCACTCTCACAGATCTTGGGAGACAGGCCAGTCCTTGCTTACAGACAGCCCCCCAATCTGAAGCAAATACTCACCAGCAACCACACAACAGAACCACTAACCCAGGAACCTATCCTTGCAACAAAGCCCGTTGCCAACTCTGTCCACATATCTATTCAGGGGATACCATCATAGGGCCGAATCACATCAGCACACTATCAGAGGCTCCTTCACCTGCGCATCTACCAATGTGATATATGCCATCATGTGCCACCAATGCCCCTCTGCCATGTACATTGGTCAAACTGGACAGTCTCTACGTAAAAGAATGAATGGGCACAAATCAGACGTCAAGAATTATAACATTCAAAAACCAGTTGGAGAACACTTCAATCTCTCTGGTCACTCGATCACAGACCTAAGAGTGGCTATCCTTCATCAAAAAAAGCTTCAAAAACAGACTCCAACGAGAGACTGCTGAATTGGAATTAATTTGCAAACTGGATACAATTAACTTAGGCTTGAATAGAGACTGGGAATGGATGAGTCATTACACAAAGTAAAACTATTTCCCCATGGTATTTCTCCCCCCCCACCCCACCTCCCACTGTTCCTCTGATATTCTTGTTAACTGCTGGAATTAGCCTACCTTGCTTGTCACCATGAAAGGTTTTCCTCCTTTCCCCCCCCTGCTGCTGGTGATGGCTTATCTTAAGTGATCACTCTCCTTACAGTGTGTATGATAAACCCATTGTTTCATGTTCTCTGTGTGTGTGTATATAAATCTCTCCTCTGTTTTTTCCACCAAATGCATCCGATGAAATGAGCTGTAGCTCACGAAAGCTTATGCTCTAATAAATTTGTTAGTCTCTAAGGTGCCACAAGTACTCCTTTTCTTTTTGCGAATACAGACTAACACGGCTGCTACTCTGAAACCTGTTGTGGGGACAGTTTGACAGTGTACTTGATTGGTTGTTTGTTTGAAAAGTGTGAATTGGGAGTCCTTTGTTCCAGGTGAGCCTTGAGTGGGCCTGACTGTTATAAAAAGCCAGTCAGCTGTGAACCAGTCAGCTGTGAGTGGCGAACAGCAGAGACGCTAACAGAAGGAGCGTCAAGGTTCCTTCCCCACTCTGAACTCTAGGGTACAGATGTGGGGACCCGCATGAAAAACCCCTAAGCTTATTTTTACCAGCTTAGGTTAAAACTTCCCCGAGGTACAAAATATTTTACCTTTTGCCCCTGGACTTTATTGCTGCCACCACCAAGCGTCTAACAAATATATAACAGGGAAAGAGCCCGCTTGGAAACGTCCTTCCCCCCAAAATCCTCCCAAACCCAACACCCCCTTTCCTGGAGAAGGCTTGATAAAAATCCTCACCAATTTGCATAGGTGAACACAGACCCAAACCGTTGGATCTTAAGAACAAGGAAAAAGCAATCAGGTTCTTAAAAAAAGAATTTTAATAGAAGAAAAAGTAAAAGAATCACCTCTCTAAAATCAGGATGGTAAATAACTTACAGGGTAATCAGATTCAAAACATAGAGAATCCCTCTAGGCAAAACCTTAAGTTAAAAAAAGACACAAAAACAGGAATATACATTCCATTCAGCACAACTTATTTTATCAGCCATTTAAACAAAACAGAATCTAACGCATATCTAACTAGATTGCTTATTAGCCCTTTACAGGAGTTCTGACCTGCATTCCTGCTCTGGTCCTGGGAAAAGCAACACACAGACCGAGAGAACCTTTGTTTCTCCTCCCTCCAGCTTTGAAAGTATCTTGTCTCCTCATTGGTCATTTTGGTCAGGTGCCAGCGAGGTTATCTTAGCTTCTTAACCCTTTACAGGTGAAAGGGTTTTTCCTCTGGCCAGGAGGGATTTAAAAGTGTTTACCCTTCCCTTTATATTTATGACAGGGAGTTTGCCTGGGATCTGTCTGAGAGGAGGTATGCTAAGGGCTGCATTAGGGAGGCTGTGTTGGTGAGTATCTGAGTATCTGTTGTGGGGACAGTTTGACTATTTGCTTGATTGGTTGTTTGTTTGAAAAGTTTGAATTGGGAGTGCTTTGTTCTAGGTGAGCCTTGAATGGGCCTGACTGTTATAAAAAGCCTGTTAGCTGGGACCAGCTAAGCGGCGAACGGCAGAGAGGCTAACAGAGGGAGTTCGCCCGGGGAGAGCCCACCAAGGCTTACATCTTGCTGGCTTCTCTGAGTACTTACTACAACTCCTGAGGAAGCTCGTAGAAGGAAGGTAACACGGATGGGGAGCGTTCAGCTGTTGTGACCTGCACTGGATATGCCATGTTTGTCTTTCTTCCACAGGACAGAAGCGACTTTATCTGTACAAAGTGCAAGCTGGTCTCCATATTGGAAGAGAATGTTCAAGGTCTGGAGAAACAAGTATCGACTCTGCGTTGCATAAGAGAAACTGAAGATTTCCTTGACAGATGTCAGGATATGCTTCTACAGAGACAATGTTCTGAAGATTCAGAGCAGGCTGCACAGCGGGGACAGGAGGACGCTGAAGAAATTTGGCATCATGTGACCTCCAGAAGAAGAAAGGGGAGCGTCCATGTACCAGCAGTGCAGATACAGGTAAGCAACCATTTTCATGTTCTCTCGACAGGTACTAATGTGGAGAGTGGACTGGATGATACATCTGCGGGAAGGAAACAGAAGGAGACTCCACCAATTGGAAGGCATGAGATGCACTGACCTAGGGATGGGGGTTCCACAACCACCGCTCCAAAGAGGAGGAGGCGGGTGGTGGTGGTCGGGGACTCTCTCCTCATGGGGACTGAGTCATCTATCTGCTGCCCCGACCGGGAAAACCGAGAAGTCTGCTGCTTGCCAGGAGTTAGGATTCACGATGTGAGAGAGAGATTGCCGAGACTCATCAAGCCCTCAGATCGCTACCCCTTCCTGCTTCTCCATGTGGGCACCAACGATACTGCCAAGAATGACCTTAAGTGGATCACTGCAGACTACGTGGCTCTGGGAAGAAGGATAAAGGCATTTGAGGTGCAAGTGGTGTTCTCGTCCATCCTCCCCATAGAAGGAAAAGGCCTGGGTAGAGACCATCGAATTGTGGAAGTCAACAAATGGCTACGCAGGTGGTGTCAGAGAGAAGGCTTTGGATTCTTTGACCATGGGATAGTGTTCCAAGAAGGAGGAGTGCTAGGTAGAGACAGGCTCCACCTAACAATGAGAGGGAAGAGCATCTTCGCAAGCAGGCTGGCTAACCTAGTGAGGAGGGCTTTAAACTAGATTCACCGGGGAAGGAGACCAAAGCCCTGAAGTAAGTGGGGACGTGGGATACCAGGAGGAAGCACGAGCAGGAGAACGCAAAAGGGGAGGGCTCCTGCCTCATACTAAGAAAGCAGGACAAACAGCAAGTTATCTCAAGTGCCTATACACAAATGCAAGAAGCCTGGGAAACAAGCAGGGAGAACTGGAATTCCTGGCACAGTCAAGGAATTATGATGTGATTGGAATAACGGAGACTTGGTGGGATAACTCACATGACTGTAGTACTGTCATGGATGGATATAAACTGTTCCGGAAGGACAGGCAGGGCAGAAAAGGTGCAGGAGTTGCATTGTATGTAAGAGAGCAGTATGACTGCTCAGAGCTCCGGTATGAAACTGCAGAAAAACCTGAGTGTCTCTGGATTAAGTTTAGAAGCATGAGCTACAAGGGTGATGTCGTGGTGGGAGTCTGATGTAGACCACCGGATCAGGGGGATGAGGTGGACGAGGCTTTCTTCCGGCAACTAACGGAAGTTACTAGATCACAGGCCCTGGTTCTCATGGGAGACTTCAATCACACTGATATCTGCTGGGAGAGCAATACAGTGGTGCACAGACAATCCAGGAAGTTTTTGGAAAGTATAGGGGACAATTTCCTGGTGCAAGAGCCGGAGGAACCAACTAGGGACAGAGCTCTTCTTGACCTGCTGCTCACAAATGGGAAGAATTAGTAGGGGAAGCAAAAGTAGATGGGAACCTGGGCGGCAGTGACCATGAGATGGTCAGGTTCAGGATCCTGACACAGGGAAGAAAGGAGAGCAGCAGAATACGGACCCTGGACTTCAGAAACACAGACTTTGACAATCTCAGGGATCTGATGGGCGGGATCCCCTGGGAGAATAACATGAGGAGGAAAGGAGTCCAGGAGAACTGTCTGTATTTTAAAGAATCCATATTGAGGTTACAGGGACAAACCATCCCGATGTGTAGAAAGAATAGTAAATATGGCAGTTGACCAGCTTGGCTTAACAGTGAAATTCTTGCTGATCTTAAAACACAAAAAAGAAGCTTACAAGAAGTGGAAGATTAGACAAATGACCAGGGAAGAGTATAAAAATATTGCTTGGGCATGCAGGAGTGAAATCAGGAAGGCCAAATCACACCTGGAGGTGCAACTAGCAAGAGATGTTAAGAGTAACAAGAAGGGTTTCTTCAGGTACGTTAGCAACAAGAAAAAAGTCAAGGAAAGTGTCGGCCCCTTACTGAATGAGGGAGGCAACCTAGTGACAGAGGATGTGGAAAAAGCTAATGTACTCAATACTTTTTTTGCCTCCGTCTTCATGAACAAAGGTTAGCTCCCAGACTGCTGCACTGGGCAGCACAGCATGGGGAGGAGGTGACCAGCCCTCTGTGAAGAAAGAAGTGGTTCAGGACTATTTAGAAAAGCAGGATGAGCACAAGTCCATGGGGATGGATATGCTGCGTCCGAGAGTGCTAAAGGAGTTGGCGGATGTGATTGCAGAGCCATTGGTCATTATCTTTGAAAACTCATGGTGATCGGGGAGGTCCCGGACGACTGGAAAAAGGCTAATGTAGTGCCCATCTTTAAAAAAGGGAAGGAGGAGGATCCTGGGAACTACAGGCCAATCAGCCTAACCTCAGTCCCTGGAAAAATCATGGAACAGGTCCTCAAGGAATCAATTCTGAAGCACTTAGAGGAGAGGAAAATGATCAGGAACAGTCAGCATGGATTCACCAAGGGCAAGTCATGCCTGACTAATCTAATTGCCTTCTATGATGAGATACTGGCTCTGTAGATGAGGGGAAAGCAGTGAATGTGTTGTTCCTTGACTTTAGCAAAGCTTTTGACATGGTCTCCCACAGTATTCTTGCCAGCAAGTTAAAGAAGTATGTGCTGGATGAATGGACGATAAGGTGGATAGAAAGCTGGCTAGATTGTTGAACTCAACGGGTAGTGATCAATGGCTCCATGTCTAGTTGGCAGCCGGTATCAAGTGGAGTGCCCCAAGGGTTGGTCCTCGGGCCAGTTTTGTTCAGTATCTTCATTAATGATCTGGAGGATGGCGTGGATTGCATCCTCAGCAAGTTTGCGGATGACACTAAACTGGGAGGAGAGATAGATATGCTGGAGGTAGGGATGGGATACAGAGAGCCTTGGACAAATTAGAGGATTGGGACAAAAGAAATCTGAGGAGGTTCAACAAGGACAAGTGCAGAGTCCTGCACTTAGGACGGAAGAATCCCATGCGCCGCTACAGATTAGGGACCGAATGGCTAGGCAGCAGTTCTGCAGTAAAGGACCTAGGGGTTACAGTGGACTAGAAGCTGGATATGAGTCAACGGTGTGCCCTTGTTGCCAAGAAGGCCAATGGCATTTTGGGATATATAAATAGGGGCATTGCCAGCAGATTGAGGGACGTGATTGTTCCCCTCTATTCGACATTGGTGAGGCCTGATCCGGAGTACTGTGTCCAGTTTTGGGCCCCATACTACAAGAAGGATGTGGAAAAATTGGAAAATGTCCAGCGGAGGGCAACAAAAATGATTAGGGGACTGGAACACATGACTTATGAGGAGAGGCTGAGGGAACTGGGATTGTTTAGTCTGTGGAAGAGAAGAATGAGGGGAGATTTGATAACTGCTTTCAACTACCTGAAAGGGGGTTCCAAAGAGGATGGATCTAGACTGTTCTCAGTGGTAGCAGATGACAGAACAAGGAGTAATGGTCTCAAGTTGCAGTGAGAGGGGGAGGTTTAGGTTGGATATTAGGAAAAACTTTTTCACTAGGAGGGTGGTGAAACACTGGAATGTGTTACCTAGGGAGGTGGTGGAATCTCCTTCCTTAGAAGTTTTTAAGGTCAGGCTTGACAGAGCCCTGGCTGGGATGATTTAGTTGGGGATTGGTCCTGCTTTGAGCAGGGGGTTGGACTAGATGACCTCCTGAGGTCCCTTCCAACCCTGATATTCTATGATTCTATGTTTGAAAACAGGCTCATCCAGTGCCTGGAAGAACAAGAGGGAAAATTCAAATCTGCACGTCTCTCTCTCTCTCCTAAATGTATTGGCTTGATCTGATGCTGTTTTTATTCCCTGCCTTGAAGTTTGAGGATGGAACAGCCCCATGCAATTATTCTTTATAACAGAAAATAATATCCAGACCTTAACTGTGAAGGAATCTCTTTATTTGGGGGTCGGTGTGGAGATATATTTGTATTTACTCTCCATTCCCTTTGCCAGACTGCTACGAAAATTCCTTACAAAGTTTATATATTTTTCCATTTTGGAAATATTGATTTTTCTCCTGTATATTTTTTGAAGGGAAACTAGGATCAGCAGAGATTTTCTTGTTTAACAACAACCGCTTCAATGTAATATACAAGTAGCACCTTGTCATGACAAATAACCTTTACTTATTCATCGACACCAACAATGTCTGGGCAGCTCTGTGAATAGTGTGTTGTTTTTGTTTGCTACTACAGTGTCAGCAAAACAAAGCATCAAGGCTGAAATCCTGTTCTCAGATATTCATGCACAGCTCTGAGGGCAAAATCTGGGACTGCTTTCTGTTAGGACATTCAACAAGATGCCTATTTTTAGAAGTATTTAATGGCAATGGATGGGAAGCTGTAAAAAGCCTAAATATGGAGAGAGGTAGTTGATAGAGCTGCAATGGGAGTCTGAAGACGTGCTTTGGATCCTCTCTCTGACCTCATTTGTGACTTTGAGCAAGTCACTTTACTCTCTGTGCCTCAGGTTTTCCCATCTATAAAATGGAAATAATGATACCTATTTGCCCTTTGTAAAGTATAAAGATCTATGACTAAGAAGCACTTTTAAGAGTTAAGTATTTCCTTTGTTATCTAGAGTTTAGGGAACAGTTTTCACTTCTCTATCAGATTATAATGAATTTTGAAATAAAATTTTGGACCCATTATATTCCAAATATAATTATCTCCCACATATACCATTCTCTCTCTCATATAAAACTGCATAACCTTGATTACCAGCTACATTTGCCCACATTAGAATTAGCTGTACTAGAACAATTATATGATCATTAAAATATAGGGCTCCAAAGACTAAGGATTTAATGAGTGTGGAATGTAATGAAACACTATGAAAACTGCATTACAGGATTTAATACCGTATACTTTAGTGGTCTGAAAGTCCTGCAATATAATTGTAGGATGCCAATATGAGACTGAAGAGTGAATAATCCTAAAATTGAGTTAGTATTGGCTTATTAGTTATATCTCGGAATACAATAAGTAGAGTCTATCCAACCACTGTGAGCCACCAGATTGGTGGTGTTTGTACAAGGAAACAAAAATGGTCTTGTGTTGCAGGAGAAAGAGATAGCATTTAAAGTGCAAGATGCTGGCTTGTCCAAGCAGCAACTATTAGATTATACCCTAATATCATGAGTCAATCATGTTGCAGTATGTCCATCACAAAAAATTCCAAACAAAACCCCTACGGTTGTCAGTCAAATAGATAATATGTAGGAACCAAGAAGGCACACAAAAAGCCTTTGAAATGATGTTGCTCTGTTTCTTAACATGTAAAACACTCTCTCGCACATACAAACTCACATGGTTCAATAGTTACTTAGCTCCTGATTGTGCATACCCTTACTCACATGAGCAGTTCGAGTAGTCCCATTGCAGTCCTTTGGACCATTACCTCATTCACTACATGCCATCCACCCTGGTCACCGAGGGCCCAACTATACTGTCAGTTACACTGTTGTAATTTTAGAGATACTCTGGATCTACACCATAACTGTAAACAGAACTGGTCTCAATATAAAGCCTAGTTCTGCAGGATCTGTCTCATTCATTACATGTCCCTGTCTCACTGACTGTGCACCATTCTAGTGGTAATCAAACTGATTTGATCACACCAGACTTCTTTGTGTCTGTAGTCATTTATGTTGCCCCCCGCTCCCACCAACACAAGTACATAAACGGCTGCCCAGCTCTGAAGGCAGAGCAGAAGCTGTTGGCCGAGTGCCCAGTTCTGAAGGCAGTGCCATCACCAGGAGCAGTGTAGAAGTAAAGGTGGCAATACCATATCATGTCACCCTTACTTCTGTGCTGCTGCTGGCAGTGGTGCTACCTTCAGAGCTGGGTGCCCAGCCAGCAGCTACCACTCTCTTCTCATGTCCCCCCCAGAATATATTCTGCACCCCCCTATGTGGGCATAGCCCCCAGTTTGAGAACCTCTGCACTATCCTACCTGATTACTGAATGAAAGCCTAGAAGAAACTAAAAAGTATATGATCATATAATTAGGGTATTATAATGCATTCATACAAGAGGGTAAGCATTAAGGCTACACAGACTACCTTAACTTTGGCATTTCCTGGCTGCTTTGATTTTAACCTTAAGGTTTCATTTAAAGTATTTTTCAGTATGGAATGTTTTGATTTTTAAGACAAGTTGAGAAAAAGACATTCTGCCATTGATTTAAATGGATTGTGGATCAGGCCTTAGGAGCTATATTAAAAAATAGACAACGAATGTATTCCAGGTTATTCTGAATATTTTTCAAAAATTAATACACATTTGCCAAATTATAAAACTGAAATGATAAAGACTAGATTTTCAAATACTATATTTGATTAATTTCACGATGCTTGTATTCAACTAATATTAAAAAATTACTTGCCCAGTAATAGTGAATGTAATGAACTACAGAATCTTGATCCTTGTAGAAGAAATAGGCGTCCATTGTACTTACTTTCAGACAGAGACTGAGCACTAAAACACTCACCTGAAAACATGAAAGTTCCAAAAGTGAAGAGTGTATGAAAACAGGGAGGTATAACACAATGGAGACCCACGCTCTAGTCTAGACAATACTGTAATACCAATAATAATAACAACAGAAACTGTTTTGCAACCCTCTGATGACTGTGCTCTAATACTTGGTGCAGGTACAGGCTAATCTTGGATTATATAGACTATATGCAGCAAACACAACTTTATCAGTGCATTGTTATTACAAGCAAAAGTTCCTGCCTCTCTACAGCCTTCTCTTAGAGAAGGCAGATCAAGAAGTATTTTAAATGCCATGCTGCCTAAGAGGATCTATGGCAATATGAATATATTTATTCCCCTTCACTTCTATCCAAACATTGTCTACTGTGTCAGACAAACTGTAATATCATTTTTTCTCTGCAGTCATCCACCACTGGTCATCACCTCGCCTTGCACTTTAGGCCTTTACGCTACACTGGAAACTGCTAGCAAGGACCCCCATGTCCAGATTTGAGCTGCTTTCCATCATGTCGCTTTCCCACCATCAGTGTCTCTTCCCACACTGGTAATGTACAGAATTAGATCTATGAAAAATCCACCCAGAAAAATGTCTCCACTCTGGACAAGTGACATCACAGAGAATCTATGCTGATTTTCCTTTCCCAGCATCTCCCTTGCGCTGATCTGTGTGCTGGCAGTGGCTATAGGGAAGAGGGAAGAACTGTCAGTGGAATTCTTGCTGCAGATAGGAAATGAGGTGTCCTAGTAAAAACAGATTGGGATTTTCCCTGAGACCTTTTTTTTTTACTTGGCTTTTCAAGAGCTTAGTTTGACTCCAGACTTCATTATTCAGGTATTTTTATTTGGCATACAGCAATGCTACACTTAGTTGATTAGACTTAAACACAGGGGGTAGATGCAGGGTACATCACAGATCCAAAATTACACAGAAACCCTTTCCCCTAATAGACATTCACATATTCTATTGCAATGTGTATAATAAATACATTACACATTCAATGATCTGTATATGACTGGGGAGGAAGTAGTTTGCTTGTTCGTTTGGTTACCTCCTGAAACCCCATCATTTGATTAGTTTAACTATGTCCCTGTTATAATAATAGGATTGATTTTTGGATATACAGGTCTGTTTTAGTAATTTTACATACATACAAAAAGGTATCTCCTATATTTGTATAGCAGATGCTCACAATAATTTTTCTCCTCATAGACCTCCTTGGGCTTTATCTTCTCAGACTACCTCCTACAATGTTTATCAGTGGACACATTACCTGAAGATTTACATTGTTCTTCTTTCCTTATCACCAAATAAAATAACTCTGGCCAGGTAGTGTGTTTACAGTGGCAAAGTGTTCTCACAAAGTGTTGCAGCATTATTACAAGCTAAATACACAGGAAATCATTAGAATATGATGGCAGAGTAAGTTATGAGTGTAATGTACTGTATAATGTAATACAATATCCTAGAAAACCATAAGGTCAACTTTCTATGAAATTGATACATAATTTTAATAAAAAATAAAATTATGAAGATACAGCAGTGACTCCATAGTTGTGCCGGTTTGAGAGGTCAATTTAAAATTTATTTTGACACGTCTTCTAACTTTTGATCTGAGTACACAATTGGCTTGAAAATTTCTGTGTGTAAAGTAGGTGAGAAGATTTTTCATCTGAAAATTTCATAACTGGAAAATTTCACATAACGGTTACACAAAAATTAGCACTTTTTAATCTGTTTGCTTCATTGTCTCAAGATTTCTCCACTTTGTTGTTTTTGTAGCACAAGATATACTTCTAAACCCCCAAAGCAACACATGTATAGTTTGCACTGTGCACTTGAGCATAAGATACTTTGTAAAGCCATTGTCCCAGATCCTGAACTGGTGTAGTGAAAATGAAGTCCAGTAATCAGAAATTAAATGTATGGTTACTAGGTCAATTTACAACAGCTAAGTCACTAAGTTTTAAAAAGAGACAACAAAAATTGCAAACAGTCTTTATCCAAATTGACTTGATTTCCATAAAGTCATTTACAGTGAGATTTTCTAAGGCTAGATCTAAACTACAGACCTATATTGGTCTAATTACGTCACTTAGGGATGTGAAAAATCCACACCCCTGAGTAACGTAGTTATACCGACCTAACCCCCGCGTAGACAGTGCTATGTCAATGGAAGAGCTCCTGTTGACATAGCTACCACCTCTCAGGGAGGTGGATTAACTCTGCTGATGGGAGAAGCTCTCCCATCAGTGTACAAGGGTCTTCACTGAAGTGCCAGAGAGGCACAACTGTGCCACTGTAGCACTAACAGGTTTCAGAGTAGCAGCCGTGTTAGTCTGTATTCGCAAAAAGAAAAAGGAGTACTTGTGGCACCTTAGAGACTAACAAATTTATTAGAGCATAAGCTTTCGTGAGCTACAGCTCACTTCATCGGATGCATTTGGTGGAAAAAACAGAGGAGAGATTTATATACACACACACTGTAGCACTGTATGTGAAGACAAGCCCTGAATCACACATGACTTTGAGGGGGAGCTGAGCCCCAAATTCCACGTGCGCATTTGAAAATCTCCCTCTTAGTGATTATGGGTGGGATTTTCAGAAGCACTCAGCACTGGCTCAACTCAGCTCCCATTGATTTCAATGGGAGTAGAGTTAAACCACTGCTGAGCATTTATGAAAATGGCATCCTAAAGGTGCAGTTGCCAGTGATTACATTATTCACTGCTAAACAACTAACTCTGAAAGTGCTAAGTGCCTACCTGTATTCCAGAACTATCAACAGTTGTGGGGGACAGGTAGAACTGGGTGGATCCTGCCCCTCATATGAAAGCAGGGGAATTGAACCCAGGTTCACAGGGTGGTGGAGAGTATACAAAGAACCAGAGTAAAGTCTGGCTGAGAACTTGAGCCAGGATGATCTGATCATAGTCTTCATTGTGTCCATATCACCAATCCACAGCACAACATTGCAAATGTAGTATTGGCACAGGAGAAGCTGTAGGGATAGTAGTTAGTACTCCAGTAACACAAAGTGACCCCAATCAGGGGGCCTCACTATGCTAAGTGCTGCACAAATACACAAGAAGACATAGTCCCTATTGCAAAGAGCTTGCAGTCTGATTTAAAGCATGATGCCGTAAGGCAAGGTGGTAGTACTGTGGAACAGGGTCTGAGGCGTATAGCGAATCACAAATTGAATCTGAACAAACAATGTGATGTGGTTGTGAAAAAGGCTAATACAATTCTGGGATGTATTAACTAGTGTTGTATGTAAGACATGGGACATAGCTGTCTCACTCTACTTGGCACGGGGGAGACCTCAGCTGAAGTTCCGTGTCCAGTTCTGAGTAGCACACTTTAGGAAAGACGTGCACAAATTGTGGAGAGTTCAGAGGAGAGCAACAAATGCAATAAAAGGTTTAGGAAACCTGACCTATGAGGAAAAGTTAAAAAAAAACTGGCCATATTTATTCTTGAGGAAACAATTCTGAGGGGGGACCTGATAGTCTTCAAATATGTTAAAGGCTGTTATAAAGGGACTGGAGAACAATTGTTCTCCATGTCTACTGAAAGTAAGACAAGAAGTAATGGGCTTAATTTGCAGCAAGGTAGATGTTTGTTATATATTAAGAAAAACTGTTTAATTATAAAGGTATTTAAGCTCCAGAATAGACTTGCAAGGGAGGTTGCGGAATCCCCATCATTGGAGGTTCTTAAGAACAGGTGAAACAAACACCTGTGAGAGTTGGTCTAGGTTTACTTGATCATGCCTCAGTGCAGGGGACTGAACTGGACTTTTTGAGGTCCCTTCTAGCCCTACATTTCTATGATTCTATGCAACAACCGAATCTGACAAGTAACATCAAGGGAAGACGGAGAAAGGATGAAGACAACAATGAGACCTCACAGTTGCATAGGTTAATAATTTTTGAAGTAAACATGTAGACAGTTGGCAGAGCTGCTGGGGAAAGCTTAAACAGCCTACCAGTGACACGTTTAGATCAAGTTAGTACCTCACTTTCATGAATACTAAATTCAAATATTACCAAAAACCACACACACAAAAGCTGGATTATGCACTCAGGAACATTAGAGTTCAGTCTCACGTGACATTTCAAGTCTGCTTTGCATTGCACTTATTTGGCCCAAATGCTTTTCCACAGCTTCCTTAGGTGAAAATCATCAAAGTGCCTGATCCAAATCCCAGTAATGTACACAGAAAGACTCCCATTGATTTCAGGCCCCAATTCTCTAGGAAGATGGCAAGGCCTGGTTTTCTGTCTGCCTTTGTAAGGTATTATTCAAAGGAGCAAATACTGCACCATTTTCCACTGGCCATTCAGGCTTCTTTTTTCTAGTTTAGAAGTAACACGTGCAACCGCCTTCAAATAACTACCTGCAAACAGCAACCCTGTCACATACTGCAAAAAGAGCCTGTTAAATCCCGTCAGTAGATTTGCTACCTCTAGAAGTTGATGCACACGTACAGATAGTGTGCACATACAATTTTATTCAATCAACATGCATACTGTGGCATAACTATTTCTTCTGATCTGCTTAATGAATATCCTCTGCTCTCAGAATTGGTAACTAGCTGTTCGATAAACACTGCATGACAGAAAAATATAAATGATATTGTAAAGCATGACGGGTCTTCCAGCTCCCTCTCTTCTCTCCAGCCTTTATTCTAACTAAACATCACCTCGACATTTTGTAGTTTTATCAGCAGAAGCTATCAAGTTTTTCAAGAATCATTGTCACATGAAAGAAGGCGGAATACTTTACGATATTACCACTGAGCAGACACATACTTTTCAAGCAGAGCAACATTGCTTCTCCCGCACTTCAGTGCAGTCAACATGTTTGATTTGCTTTTATATATTTCACATGGTTATTATTAAACAAGTCATCTCTACTTAATCGCCATTGGAATCAAAAGCGACTCTGCACTGGAGCATTCTAAAATTAGACAACACTGATTAAAATGAATGCAAATACATAGTACTCTGTTTTACTGTACTATAATTTACAAAACAAGCCACCGCGAATATACTAATAAAGAGGAATCCTTATCTGCTACATTTCTGCACCACTGATATTTGATATTTTTCCTGCCGCTCACTCCTTTGAGAGTAGCTCCATAAAACGGCAAACTCAGAGCTCCATTAAAGTCTTCCCCTTACCCTTTCCACAAAGCAGCAATAGTTCCATTAAGGAGTCTCACTGATTTCTGATTCTTGCAAGTCACTGCTCTCCTTTTCCCGCTCACCGTCTCTCAGCGCTCACCAATGCTTTACATGTCCCTTGGGCAGCCGAGACAGGCATGTGCGGATGGGACACCACAGCAAAGTTGCTAGGCCCTTCCTGATATAATAGCAAGCCCTGTGCCAAAGAGGCGACATCAGGCCATGCCGGATTCCAAGCCCTGTGTTGATCTAGCACCTGTTGTCAGTCATAAACTTTTGACAGTCAGCTGTTCAGCTAATATTAACCAATGAAATTGCTGTTCAGAGTAAAATGTAATGGGGGAAATCAATGAATAAAATGATTAATTGAAAATAAGGTGACCTGTTTTTACTTTTTTAATTAAAAACACTTGTGCTTGAACTTCCCCTCCAACCAGTTATTATACTTAGTAACCACAGCTCTCACTATACCGGGTCCTTCAGCGATAGGAAGAGAAACATGAGAGTTGCTGTGAAGTACAGCACTACTCCACATGGCGAGAGGAAAAAATAAGTTGCCATTTATAAAAAGTCACTTGTAAAAACAAAACAAAGCAAAAACCCACTCATCTCACAATGTTAACACAGCGTGTCAACATCCTGCTTAAAACAACAGCCATCCACAGGCGGGAGGTGGGGGGGGCGCTAAGTGAATTTTGAAACTTTGGATTTCCTCTGTTCTCTTGGTATTCTAGGAGGGTAAGTAACACCTGTGCTGCTGTACTAATAGGCACCAGAGGGCAGCCTGAATAAGCAACTAGAACTCCAACTCAGTTTCTTTTGATCAGTTTCTGGTAACCTTTCCACAATTCTAAATGTAGAGATCTTTTGATGCACCAATTTCCTTTGACAAACAAACAATCATGTTTTAAAATGAGAAGAGGCGGCTGCATGGCCCATATTTTTGCCTTGATCTGAAGAAGGCAGAGCCTGATAGGAGCAAATGTTTAGGGAAGAACAGATTTTAGGTGGGGAAAATCTTTCCTATGGACAGGCACTGAAAGAGTGTGGGTGTTTGGCAGGGGGAGAGGGGGATTCCACAAGAGGTCACAGACCCCGGGTGGGTGGAGAAGTAAAAATGGAGCTGTGTCATATCAAAGCTGCTGATCCACCCATATGAGAGACCCCTCCACACACACCTTTTTTCAGACCACTTTAAAGCATTGCTTAGTTGGTTGCATTGGGTCTGGAATCTGCAGTTTTGCTGTTGGCTTAGTTTTGTTATTTTAAACCAGGGGTGGCCAACCTGAGCCTGAGAAGGAGCCAGAATTTACCAATGTACATTGCCAGAGAGCCACAGTAATACGTCAGCAGCCCCCCCATCCAGCTCCCCACCCCTGTTCCAGCCAGTCAGTGCCTCCCACCTGCTGCAATCATGCAATCAGCTGTTTCGCATGCGCAGGAGGCTTGGGGGAGGGGGGAGCAGTGAGCACATGGCAGGCTCGGGGGAAGGGGCTTTGGGGGAAGGGGTGGAGTGAGGATGGGGCCTGGGACAGAGCAGAGGGGTTGAGCAGTGAGCACTCCCTGGCATATTGGAAAGTTAATGTCTGTAGCTCCAGGTCCGGAGTCAGCGCCTATGCAAGGAGCCACATATTAACCTCTGAAGAGCTGCATGCGGCTCTGGAGCCACAGGTTGGCCACCCCTGTTTTAAACCATGTCAAAAACATTCACCAGGTGGTGCATTTTTAGTAAAAGTCATACATTGAAATAAATAACCATTCTAAGAGTATCTGAGGAGGTGTATAAGAATTAAAAGGGACACATGATCACCTGCAAAGGGAATGCGTGTGTAGACCTAAATGTAGGTGGTTTATTTACACCGCAATGTAAACCCAGGGTCAGTAGAACTTGAGTAAGCAGACCCTGAGTTTATTAACCTAGGTCTTGAGCATCTACATTCATTTGTAACCCCTGGTTAGGAACTATTAAACCCTGGGTCCCAACTTGGGGCTCCAACATCTACCCTCAATTATGCTGGGATCAGCCCAACCACCCATATCCCAGACTTCCTAGCACCCTCCCAAAATGTGGCTGCTCTAGCCCTTTGTTCATAGTGCAGTGTACGGAAAACCTGAGTGTCCATCAAACTTGACTGTCCAGAAGACAAAGAAAATCAGCCCATGGAACTGTGGGCTCGTTTTGGTGGACTCTCAGGGTACAAGTCTAGTGGGATGGCGTCTGTACTGCAAAGCAATAGGGATAGAACCCTGGGTTCCAGCTTGATTCAGGCTTGGACCTTTCAGTCCCATGTGTTCCTGGGACTGTGGGTCTGACCCCTCGGTTAATGTGATTTGTGTGTAGATGGAAGGAGGGTTAGGCTTGAGCCTGAGTTGAAACCGTGAGCTTACATTGCAATAACAACATACCCAGAAAAACAGAAAGCCACCCAAATCTGAGGAGAGAAAACCCACTGCACGCTTCTCCCTCACACTATGGAAGATGGGAGGAGAGCTGAAGAGCTCTGCCACAAAATGTACAGCTTCAGCCATATCTGATTGGTGGTGGTGAACAGTGCGGGATGCTAAAATGGGGGGGACCAGGCATCTGGGCAGGAGCTGAGGTACATGCAATCTAACATGAGAGAAAGGAAAGGGAGGTGCTGAAGTGGAAGGGGAGAATTGGAAGGTGGCCAAAATGATTCTGAGGTTGCATGTGTGGAGTGGGATTACATCTAGTTGATAGGGGAGAATCAATTGAAGGGTCTGGAAGTCAAAGCAAGAGATAGGGGAGACTGTTTTCATAGGAAGTGAGGCTTGACTGGTTAAAGGAACTAAGAGGCTGGGAGGGGAGTGAAGAATTGGGCCCTGAGGAGACCAATAAAGCATTTGTCTACAAACAAGTCCCTATATTCCCTTTGCTTCTGGTGAACAAGTTTCTTTATCTCTGGGGAAAAAGAATTTGATTCATATTCATAGCTCAAGTTCTCTTGTCTTGTGATAGCAGTGAGTAGGTAGGGGGAGGATTCAAGCTGGTCATCTCACTTTCCCTATTGACCATGACCTGATCTGCACTATCCACACACTTTCAATACAGCTGCCCTGTGCTGTCATTCTGGATTTTGAGAACTCTCAATATTAGCTGAACCCAGTACATATCTTTAGGTAGACCATGGAAGACTTTAAAATAGCTATGCAGCTTGTTTTGAAAAGCTCCTGGGTATCACTGGGCCATTGCAGGAAAGTGTTGTTTCCTTAATTTTCCATTTACTGTACTCAGTCTCATGTCAAGTGAACTAACAGCTACATGGAGAGCAAAGTCACAGTGCTCTTGAGGAGAACTGTATCTGTAAATCAATTTAATGAAGGATATTTGCTGCTTGGGCACAGAGTGCAAAGCACATTTTTTGGAGGCCTCTGGCTGGATCCTTAGTTAGACTTCATATCACAAGGAACACCACATCAAATAGAGATGAGCTCTAACTGCAAAGTTCATATACAGAAATGTTCATTTCTCAGGCCTGAAGTTTTTTGGATCCAGTATTCTGGTTTGGGCCCATTTGATACATCAGCTAGTACAATACGGCTACTTGTAATGTACACCATATGCCTTTAGATGGTAAACTTTGGGACAGGGATTTAATGTACAAAGTCATGTACTCAGAGAGCTAATAATAAATAAGGAGATCCAATGACCATTCATTTCATTTCTCTATTTCAGTTCACAACCATCTGCTGTAGTTCAACACAGAAACAAGCTAACAATTTCAGTAGTAATGATGTGACTTTTTAATGCCACCGTCCGGCAGCAACCAACGAACCCTAGCACAGCTAGGGTATGTCTACCCTGCAAAATTGTCAACAAAACTTTTGTCTTTCACGGGTACTTAAAAAAGCACCCCCGCGAAAGACAAAAGTTTTGCCGATGAAAGCGGCAGTGTGAACGCGGCTTTGTCGGCAGAAGCACTCTCCTGCCGACAAAGCTAACGCCACTCGTGGGGCTGGAAGTATTTTAAAGTACCGACAAAGAGTGTTTACACATGCTGACTTTTAGCGACAAGGCTGTGTCGACACAGCCTTGTCGCTAAAAGCTGCGTGGTGTAGACAAGCCCTTAATATAATCAGTATCATAGAAGGTTTCAGAGTAGCAGCCGTGTTAGTCTGTATTCGCAAAAAGAAAAGGAGTACATGTGGCACCTTAGAGACTAACAAATTTATTAGAGCATAAGCTTTTGTGAGCTACAGCTCACTTCATCGGATGCATTTGGTGGAAAAAACAGAGGAGAGATTTATACACACACACAGAGAACATGAAACAATGGGTTTATCATACACACTGTAAGGAGAGTGATCACTTAAGATAAGCCATCACCAGCAGCAGGGGGGGGAAAGGAGGAAAACCTTTCATGGTGACAAGCAAGGTAGGCTAATTCCAGCAGTTAACAAGAATATCAGAGGAACAGTGGGGGGTGGGGTGGGAGGGAGAAATACCATGGGGAAATAGTTTTACTTTGTGTAATGACTCATCCATTCCCAGTCTCTATTCAAGCCTAAGTTAATTGTATCCAGTTTGCAAATTAATTCCAATTCAGCAGTCTCTCGTTGGAGTCTATTTTTGAAGCTTTTTTGTTGAAGGATAGCCACTCTTAGGTCTGTGATCGAGTGACCAGAGAGATTGAAGTGTTCTCCAACTGGTTTTTGAATGTTATAATTCTTGACGTCTGATTTGTGTCCATTCATTCTTTTACGTAGAGACTGTCCAGTTTGGCCAATGTACACGGCAGAGGGGCATTGCTGGCACATGATGGCATATATCACATTGGTAGATGCGCAGGTGAACGAGCCTCTGATAGTGTGGCTGATGTGATTAGGCCCTATGATGGTATCCCCTGAATAGATATGTGGACAGAGTTGGCAACGGGCTTTGTTGCAAGGATAGGTTCCTGGGTTAGTGGTTCTGTTTTGTGGTGTGTGGTTGCTGGTGAGTATTTGCTTCAGATTGGGGGGCTGTCTGTAAGCAAGGACTGGCCTGTCTCCCAAGATCTGTGAGAGTGATGGGTCATCCTTCAGGATAGGTTGTAGATCCTTGATGATGCGTTGGAGATGTCTTAGTTGGGGGCTGAAGGTGATGGCTAGTGGCGTTCTGTTGTTTTCTTTGTTGGGCCTGTCCTGTAGCAGGTGACTTCTGGGTACTCTTCTAGCTCTGTCAATCTGTTTCTTCACTTCAGCAGGTGGGTATTGTAGTTGTAGGAATGCATGATAGAGATCTTGTAGGTGTTTGTCTCTGTCTGAGGGGTTGGAGCAAATGCGGTTATATCGTAGCGCTTGGCTGTAGACAATGGATCGAGTGGTATGATCTGGATGAAAGCTAGAGGCATGTAGGTAGGAATAGCGGTCAGTAGGTTTCCGATATAGGGTGGTGTTTATGTGACCATCGCTTATTATCACAGACCTAAGAGTGGCTATCCTTCAACAAAAAAGCTTCAAAAACAGACTCCAACGAGAGACTGTTGAATTGGAATTAATTTGCAAACTGGATACAATTAATTTAGGCTTGAATAGAGACTGGGAATGGATGAGTCATTACACAAAGTAAAACTATTTCCCCATGGTATTTCTCCCTCCCACCCCACCCCCCACTGTTCCTCTGATATTCTTGTTAACTGCTGGAATTAGCCTACCTTGCTTGTCACCATGAAAGGTTTTCCTCCTTTCCCCCCCTGCTGCTGGTGATGGCTTATCTTAAGTGATCACTCTCCTTACAGTGTGTATGATAAACCCATTGTTTCATGTTCTCTGTGTGTGTGTATAAATCTCTCCTCTGTTTTTCCACCAAATGCATCCGATGAAGTGAGCTGTAGCTCACGAAAGCTTATGCTCTAATGAATTTGTTAGTCTCTAAGGTGCCACAAGTACTCCTAGTATCATATAAGTAATTGCAATGTGAAGCAAGCTGTCCAAACTCGCTTAGGAAACTGGTGTCGGGCCTGTTTCTTTGTACATGGCTGGGTTTACTTCCCACAAGAGCTTATACCCCACCATTGAGCTCTCACACATATCTGATTGTTTCTTTTACATTTTCACACCTTTTCTGTGCACTCTCTGTGATGTAATCTACTTAATAATCATGATCTTTGGTGGCTCTTAAAATACCTCCCTTAGAACTGCTTAGCCCCAAGTTGATTCTGCTCTGAGTGCCATATTCACGTCCCTCCCCGTGGTACAGTGACTTTACTAAGAGCATGAATCAATTAGCATCTCCCCAGGGTTTCAACACAGCCTGTTAAGAAAAGAACCCTGTCACACTATTACAAAAACCTTCCACTGGAGGATCTCAAATCAATCAATAAAGTAAAAACATATTAAAGCATCACCCCAAACCTGTGAAGTAGCAGAGTAAGCCACTTCACCCATTCTACAGATGGGAAAATGGAGGCACACTGAGCAACTGACACAGTGTCAGATCCTGGAATAAAACCCAAACCTCTTGATTCCCAAGGGCAGTTTCTCTCATACTGCTGTGTTGCAGCATTTTTGTCTCCAGTCCCAGAGAAAAAAGGCCATATCAAATAATAATTAAAAATTGATATTCAGACAAGTTGAGTTTTGGCCTTGAGTAGAGTGTTGGGTGAGGTGAGTAGAGCTTTATCTGAATTGATTCACCTTGGGGGATGCACAATATGTTCATATGCTAGATTAAGATCTTTGCTGCAGAAACAGCCTTATTATATGTTTTCAGCACAATAAGGTCCTAATCCCTCATTGAGGCCGCTAGGTACTAGCAATAAAAAAGTCTCTCTTACAATTAATGGAACCATTCACACAGAAGCATGAGGAAGTAAAATCTCATGTGCAGAAAAAGGGACCAAATTGATTATAGTGACCCATAATTTGGGGGAAGGAGTGAAGGGAGACACTAGGGGTGGAAACAGTAATTGCAGTTTAACTTTGTTTTAAATTTGTCATTCAGTAGCCAGATTGGAAGAAGTAGTGATTGCATGCACCAACATTTTTGCTTTTCCAATCAATATGGCATCACCAATTCCATTTCAAGCACTGGGGACTCTGGGAACTTCCACTCTCCGATTCAAAGGAATCTAGCTGTTGCTGACTAGCTGACAAACTCAAAATCCCTCTCCTGCAGTGTGCCAGATTGCTATTTGTGTATTTGGGCACCACTTAGGATCCATCTTCAGTACTTGCAGCATTTCAGGGCTTTTTTCCCCCTCCTTCTCTTGCCATTAGAGAGAAACAGAACACAGTGTGTTGCACACTTAGCAAGACACTTTTTGTTTTTAGAGATACTAAACGATGCTTTATCAAAGCCTGGTTTAACTCCAAACAGAACAAACTGCTCCCTACCAAGGAAAAATGTCATTATTTAAAAAAAAAAAACTAATTGGACTGCAATTCAGAAGCAGGCAGGAAAGTAGTGATACATAATCCATCAGTGGATCACTTATAATAGTTTCACTGAAGTAAGAATGAGGGGGAAGTTCTAGGGAGCATGACTAACGATATACACACCACACACACTGCCACAGATGGTAAAGTGGTCAATTACACATTCATCAGTCAAACCATAATGAGAACTCATTTAGTCCGGCTGCAGTGCACCGGCGAGTTTACAACCAATATCACCAGGAGACATAAAGGAAAGTGCTGCAAAAGTTTTGAGAAACATTACTTGGGTTAAGCTACTGTAGAGGCTGCAACACTACTCTAGAAAATAGCTTATTTACCACCTCCAGTTTTCTGAGGCTTGGATTGACTGAATGAGATAATCCAGAGACTCCTTAGAATGATAGCCAGTTTGTAGGATTATTATAGAATCATAGGACTGGAAGAGACCTCAAGAGGTCATTATGCAACTCCACTGACAAAAAGAATGCCAACTGTAGGTGTCCTGCACAAGGAGTATGTACCCCATAGGTGGCACAGAGACCTGCTATATGTATCCTCTGGCACAGAGTAGGCTTAACAACAGGCGGAACCGTAACTAGGCATTTTAGCACCCAGGATGAGCAAGCATATTTGCACCCCGTACCGTGTTTAGTCATTTTTCCATCCTGGTTACGGCCCTGACAGCTGGTGTCCTCAGCACTCAAACAGTTCAACCAGCATGTAAATCCACAAGGCCTGAAAAAGAGGCATGGATGGCATGAGGGACAGCTTGACCCCATCTCGCAATCCTCTGTCTCATGAATGGGTTGAGCATTTGCAGAAAGACAGACTGAATTGACTTTAAAATGGGACTTGTGCTTCTATATCCTTCAGGATCTTATGATATTATCTCTCCCAAAGTCCAGTTTATTCTTAGTTCTAAATTTAAAAATTCTACAGGCTAAGTATGCACAAAACCAGGCAATTATGAAACAGGGCTGCAACAACGGTATATACATTCATTGCTTTGGTTTTACAGAGGCAGTCATTCAATAGAATAAAAGCCATTCATACTCAACAAAATATACTTGTTAAACCTAGTTCTATAAAATCAGTTTTAGCTCCAGACTCTCTCTCCCTGAAAACCTGATCTGAATGGCTTCAAGGGCAATATGGGAAAATCTCAAGGCTCATACTGCTTTCTCTCAGGTAGAATGCAAAGAAGAAATATAGGAATCCATACAGCTTTCATGGGTTCTCAGGCATCCATCCACATTTAATGGCTTCCCAGTCTCTCTCCTTCCAGCATCCATATATTTTGGAGGGCAGAGGGAGGGTGAGGAATACCCCTCTGATCAGCTGTGTGTCCATCTGAGAAGTGATTCTGGAATGAGTACATGAGGGAAGATCCACAAAGCAGTACCTCAGTTGTCCAGAGCCCACTATACATCACTATCCAATGCTATACAATCTTAATATTTGAGAAAATGTCCAGTTTCTCATTCTGTTATATCTTTCAAAGTATATCCTATACTGGCAATGAACATTCATCTGAAACAACCAGGAGCAAACATTGCCATGCAACATAATCCCGTCTGAAATGGAACCAAAGTCTTACACATCAGCAAAGAATTTACCCAAAGGATACTTTAAAACAACTATATTTCCAGTACCATGATTGTTAGGGTCTCAATTTTAACTGAGCTGTAAATGGCTGAGCAGGGTTCTACCTCACATCACGAGTCCAGGCACATGGGGAAGACCAGACGCCACAGGATTCCTTTTCTGCCTGTGAACAAGTGGGTGAGGATTGGGCAGAGGGCACTGAGAAGTGGACTTGTTTTGACTCTAGTAATCCCTCCGTGTCCCAGCCAGCAGAACTGAATTAGTGCAATGTGGGAAGCAAACTGCACCTTTTAAAGTGTTGCAATAAGGTATTTCCACCCATGAGAAGGGAAGAGCTCCCAGTTTTCCTTCTTTGATAGGGTTACTGGTCTAGTGGATAGGAGAAGCAACAGAGGTGATATGTCTTGATTTTAATAAGATTTTTGATAAGATCCCACATGACACTCTCGTAAGCAAACTAGGGAAACATAGTCTGATGAAATTACTCTAAAGTGGATGCACAACTAGTTGAAAGAGCATAATCAAAGAATAGTTATCAATGGTTCACTGTCAGACTGGGGAGGACGTATCCAATGGGTCCCACAGTGCTCAGTCCTTCATCTGATACTATTCAATATTTTTATTAATGACTTGGATAATGTAGTGGAGGGTATGCTTATAAAATCTGAGGATGACACAAAGCTAGGAGGGATTGCAAGCATTTGAAGGTCAGGATTAGAATTCACAAAACCTTGACAAGTTAAAGAATTGGCCTGAAATCAACAAGATGAAATTCTATAAAGATAAGTGCAAAGTGCTTCACTTAGGAAGGAAAAATGAAATGCACAACTACAAAATGGGGGAAAATTGGCTGGGTGATAGTACTGCTGAAAAGGATCTGGAGGTTATAGTCAATCGCAAATTGAATGAGAGCTAACAACATGATAAAGTCACAAAAAATCTAATTTAATTCTGAAGTGTATTAACGGGAGTGGCATATGCAAGACATGGGAGGTAATTGTCCTGCTCTTTTTGGCACTGGTGAGACCTCAGCTGGAGTACTGTGTCCAGTTCTGGGCACCACACTTTAAGAAAGATGTGGAAAAACTGGAAAACGCCTAGAGGAGAGCAACAAAAATGACTACAAGTTTAGAAAACCTGAGCTATGAAGAAAGGTTAAAAACTGGATATGTTTAGTCTTGAGAAAAGACAACTGTGGGGGGACCTGAGAACTGTCTTCAAATATGCAAAGGCCTGTTGTAAAGATGACAGTGATCAACTGAGCTCTATATTCACAGGACAAGATGTAAGGGGCTTAATCTGTAGTAAGGGAGATTTAGGTTAGATATTAAGAAAACATTTCTAACTAGCTGGTGGAGCTTTGTAGCAATTCAGATTTTTGCAAAATACTGCTTCTAGTCTGTTTATTGTGAAGGTTTTTCAAAACTGAAGTTCCCTGGGGCATTGAAGAGTGGCATACCGATGAGCTCTTGCAGCCTTTGCTGCTTTTGGCACTAGTTTACTTTTGACACCAAGTAATGTTCCTCTACCAGATACGGACTGGCTACAGAACTTCCTTCTGAGGGAGATATGCACCAGATATGTTCACTATGTGATCCTTTAATGTTCCACCCCATGGCTGAAGCTAGCTCAAATAAGGTATGATACACACTGCACCATATAGTGGCGGAACAGTATAGAATACAATTTAGCATTCCATTACACTAGATGAACCCTCCCAATGTGACAGAAAACACTGATGATTACTCTGAGTCTGTTCTTTCAACCAATAATGTGCTCACTTTATAGTAAACTGCATCTAGGCCACATTTCCCTAGTTTCCTTATGAGAATGTCATGTGGGACTGTGTAAAAAAACTTTCTAAAATCAAGATCCATTATGTCTACTGTTTCCCCCTTCCACTAGGCCAGTATCCCTGTCAATGAAAGAAATTAAGTTGGTTTGGCATGATTTGTTCTTGACAAATCCATGCTTGCTAGTCCTGTTATCCTTTAGATGCTTACAAACTGATTGTTTAATAATTTGTTCCAGTATTTCCTGGTATTGAAGTTAGGCTGACTTGTCTATAATTTGTTCTCCTTTTTAAAGACGGGTACTATGTTTGCCCTTCTCTACTCCTCTGGGACCTCACCCATCCTCCATGAGTTCTTGAACTTAATTGCTAACTGCTTCCAACACTGCTTCAACTAGTTCACCCAAGGATGAATTTCTTCAGACCCTGCTGATTTGAATACATCTAACTTATTTAAGTATTCTTTAAGTATACATCTAACTTATTTAAATATTCTTTCCCTATTTTTGCGTGCATTTCTTCCTCCTTGTAGTGACTTATCCCTTCCCTTTCTAGTTTGGAAAGTCAGGACCTTAAGAACCACGATGGATAAATGCTCAGAGGATTTCTTTTGACTTTGTATTCTTTCATCATGAACTGACGTAACCTCTCAATCCATCACTGTCAGAAGCTATTAGCGGTCTGCAATATCTTCCAGATGAAGAGCCTTTATATTTTACCTTTAGAAATGCCAATGGTTTCATATTATTAACGTTCACATTTGCTTGTTGGTTAGAAACAGCATTCCCAGCTCCACTGAAAATGCCTTCAAAACATTGGGAGGAGGACAACTTAAAGAAAACACATATCAAGGCAAGCCATAATTAATTCACTAAAGAATGGGAGGAGATCTTCTCATTTTGCTGCCAGGGCCAGCCTTAGCACTTCTCATCCAGGCCACAAAACATTTTACTATCCCCATCAAAATCATTACTGACGCCTGGCCCACTTTCTCAAAAAAAGCCAACCCCTAAATGTGATTACACCCCACTTCACAATAATGTGAATCAGTCCCAGGTTCATACATAAATAGTGTAATCATGGGTCTGTGAAAACTTTGCTGTTTCCACGGCCTGTATCTCTAGGTTTTTATAGACAATATGGGAGGAGAAGGGAGACACGTTTTGTAAATCCCAGAAGATTGGCTATCTAGATTTGTCACCAGCCAGCTCAACTGGTGAAGTTGAAACCAGGCTCGGCAAATACATATGTACCTCATGATCATTCCTTAGCTTGCTATTCTGTATTGGTGCCATACTGCTGTCCACGAACCCTCTCACTGAACCTACTGTTCTTTACCTGAGGGCATGTCTACACTGCAGAGAGAGGTGTATTTTCCAGCTTGAGTAGGCCTCTGAGCACTAGCTTTGATTAAGCGAGTGTACTAAGAATTGCAGTGTAGCCGCAGCGGCGGGAGCAGCAGTAGGGCCAACTAACTGAATACAAACCTAGGGTATTGGACAGAATTCTACTCAGGATGGCTAGGCATTCCAGCTCCAATGCCAGCACGGCTGCACCGTTATGTTTAGTGTGCTAGCTCAATCAAAGCTAGCATGCATAGGCTATCCAAGATAGAAATTACACCCCCAGCTCCTGTGTAGACATACCCTCAGAGCCACTGCCTCTGTGAGTATGTCTACACTGGAAGTAAAAGTATGACGGTAGCACAGGTAGTCAGACCCATGCTAGCTTTAATCTAGCTAGCAAGGTGAGGATAGCAGTGTAGACATGGCAGCACAGATTTCAGCACAATTAGCTGCCTGACTACAAGCCTGAGGACCCTGGGTATGTACTCTGAAGACTAGGCCATGCCACCATGTCTACACTACTATTATACCCATGCTATCTAAAGTAGAGTTAGTACAGGTACGCTTACCAACACTACAATGACACTGTCACTTGCAGAGTAGACATACCCAAAGTGTTTACTTAAATCCCCTCTGGAAGAGGATAGGATAGATACAACCTAGTGTCAGTAGCGACAGTTCTGTGTATCTCCTTTTTAAAAGTCCTGTTTTAAGTACTGAAGTCATAGGAAAATCAAGAGATAGAAGAAGAGGGATGCTCCAGTCCGTCTGATCATTCTCTTTCTAGGACTGTGTTGGTCTCTGGGGCATTAATCTTCAGCTTTCTTTATTACCATCTCTTTAGATTTCACCAGATTGGCAGCGCTATTATGTGAAGTACTCTGAAAGCGTGGCTCGAGTAAAATAGATTAGGTACCCAAGGCAGATTCTTCCATTCTCACATTTGTTCCATGAAATATTTATACACAAATGCATACTTGCAAAAACATGGTCAAAGATTTTCAGAAGACTGATGAGGGAAAGGGAGTTGACCGATACCAGCCTGATACTGGTTTTTAATTGACATCACACTTACCGTCCATCCGAGGGTTGCAAAAATCAGACAACAAGCTTTGCATTAAGTCTGCTGTCAAAAGTACAGGTCCATCTAGCTAGCCAGGTCTGGTTTGTTACAACAAACTAGTGGGTCATACTGCATCATCTCTCCCCCATATTAATTTCATTGGGGATGGGAGGGTGGTTCTGCTTAAAAACTGATGGCCAGGCCAGGGGAACCATCTGACCAGGATGTGGCTGGGCTCTATTTGAAAAGCAGTGGTCACATGGCCAGCAGGGAACTGGAGAGAAGATGCATTCAGAGCAGATTCCCCAGGAACCATATGCAGAGCTGCGTGAGGAACAGCTGGACATACTGCTGGATGCAGGTCTGTGCTGGGACTTATGGGGAGGAGTAGCAGCGGATGAGAAGGGACTCAGTGCCTGGAAACCTGCAAGTGCCAATTTGCCTGAATAGAGACAGGAGTGGAGAGGGCACCCCAGGCACTAGGCCCGAAGAGCTCTGATTCTCAATTGGACTACACCAGGGACCAATCATTTACCTCTATTGCTCACTTTAAACTGTAACTGTTAAAGCCTCTTTACCTAGCTTATTTGCAATCTTTACCTTCCCAGCTAGGCCTCATAAAATACCCCTTCACTTAGCCTTGTGTCTGGTTACTGGGACCCACCTGGGCCAGCATCTACAAAGCCCAGCTGCTGAAGCACTTATAGTGCGTACCTATACGCCAATGGTACCTTAGAGGGTTTAGTGCACTCCAGCAGTGAGCAATCCCCAATGATTACACCAGACTCACTATTGGCAAAATGCTAGTCATACGCTGACTAACTGGTTTGACAAAGAATTTATTGCAAGGACAAACTTTGTAGACATAAGAATAGAGTAGTATTCCTTTAAGTAGTTTGGAGTATTGGAATACCCCACGTTCTGATTTTAGAAGCAGTCCGAATCCAGCCAGAGCAGCAGTACGAAGGGAGGTAGGTTGTCCACGTAGTGTATATTTTGTAAATATGGTCAGTGGGGACCAACCGTGCCTGTGCACATCAAAACAACAGGAAGAAATCACAAAGAGCAAAAGACAAACTTACTAATAAGAAACAGGAGTGGGAACAAGGGAAGGTGACTTGCAAACAATTTTAGGTGAAACGCTGAAGATTAGACAATCTGCATATGAACTAAACATGCTTTTATTCAAGTGATTCAACATCGAGCTTGTCTGCTGCACGAGTGTTGCTGAACAGAGACGGACTTAAGCACATGCTTAAGGAATTTGCTGAATTAGGGGCCTAAGGTTAGGTATTCACCCCTTTGCTATGACTTTTTTACGCTGCTTTGGCAGGAAAGAGAGCCATAAGAGCCGTGGATCTAGCCGGGGAGAATTCATCTTTCTCAGACATTGTTTAAAGCAGTTTACATTGCCCTGTGAGGACCCACTACCACACAAGCCCTGGGGAGGTGGGTGGGGGGCTACCAGCTGTGGACATTTTAGGTAGAATTCAGGCAACCGCCCTGGGGGCCTTGTCTTCACTGCAAACTTAACGTAGGCTCAACTGTAGATTTTCCCCTAATGGGCTCCACATTCACCAGTACCACATGGCAAGGCAGCCTCTACTCTCTGAGCTTTAGGGCAGACCCCAAGGCAGCTGTTATCAGTACCCTCAAATAAATGCACTGAAAATGTGTAGCCAGGGGCAATCACAACAACTGATGTGTGATGATCCTCCCATCCTTTCCCATAAGTCCCCTGAGCACCCATTCCTATCTTGCCATGTACTCTGATCGCTGATCAGAAGTGGACTATATCATTCTACCTCTGCTCAGCATCTTGCTTGCAGTTTCTCCAGCTTCACCCCTCTCTGGTGGTTGATACAGTAGAACAATGCCCACTAAAAAGCCCATGAGACTGTGAAACTCTTGTGAAATGAGAATGAACTCTTATGAAATGAAACTCTTGTTAAACACCAGCCAGGTGTATGCAAAATAGCAGGTAGCTTCTGGTGAGTAAGCAGAAGGGCCAGAAGATACAGGCCCAGATAATTGTGGGATGGCATTGGAGGACTATCAAAAGCTGAGCTCTGCAAATTGGCTTGAGCTGCATCCTTCCTGCAAGGTAGGTAGGTTAGCACTCATGTTAAAGCAAAATACAGGCTCTACTCTATATCCTCAGCTAGACAAACAAGCCCAGGTTCAAAAGCACATATAAGACTGGGCTTAAGAGTTTTGTATGTAGACATTAGGAAGGCCTAGGTTAAAAGGGATCCAAGAAAGAGCCCAGGTTAAGCCTGCAGTGAGGACTTACCCTTACATTTCAAACTCTCCACTCCAAATCTCTTTCCCCCCCCTCACAGTTCACTAGGCAGATAACACCCAGACTCCCTTAGTGCCTACAGCTGAGATTTGAGTGAGAGTCAAACTCCTTGATAGCCTAGTCTAAATTCAGATATGTTCCAAGCATTTAAAGGTAGTTTTAAAAGAACTTCCTCTCACCCCACTTCTCTTACCATACAGATCATTAAGAGAATAAATAGTTAGATTTTATAATTGTTTTCTTTTGACTCATTTTGTTCTGTTTGATGTTATTTTAGTTAATTTCAATTCCTCTTTTGACTGACATTTGTTATATACCCAAAACAAGGAATTTACAGAAGTGTTCGCTCTATTAAACTGCCCCCAGACCAATCTCCCAGAACTGCCCCACAAAACCCTGTGAATGCAGCATAGAGTGACAGTGAGTTGTGGTACTGTGAATCTTGGGATACACCCAGTGGTTTGCTGGAACTGGCTGTTAAATTTAGAAGCCCTTTTAGAACCGGCTCTGTGGGTGCTCCGGGGCTGGAGCACTGACAGGGAAAATTTGGTGGGTGCAGAGCACCCACCAGCAGCTCCCCGCCCCGCCCCATGCCCGGCCCCAGCTCGCCTCCGCCTCCTCCCCTGGGAGGGCTAAGAAGCAAGCAGCGGCTTTGCACTCAGGCCCACAGAGGCGGAGGCAGAGTGGAGGTTAACGGGGGGTGGGCACGAGGAGGGCCGCCCGCGCCGCAACAGGTAACCCGGGGGCGCGCAGGGGGAATCGCTCCCTGCCCCAGCTTGCCTCCGCCTCCCTGGGCCTGAGCGCCAAGCCACTGCTTGCTTCTCAGCCCTCCCCGGTTTCCCACGCGAGCAGCTGATTCGTGGGAAACCGGGGGCGGTGAAGCAGAGCGGGGCGGCACATTCAGGGGAGGAGGCGGCGGCGGCGGCGCGGAGATGAGCTGGGGCTGGGTGCAGAGCTGCTCGTGGGTGCTCTGCACCCACCAAATTTTCCCCTTGGATGCTCCGGGGAGCCTAAGGCACCACTTTTGATGTGATCAGTGGAGGGGAGCAGCCACTCCCCCTGCTCCCCCATTAGCAACAGTACCCCACCTCTAGGAGCCAGAGGGACCTGCCGGATGCTTCTTGGGCACTGCCCCAGGTAAGCAATGTCGGGACTCCCCACCTCGCCCCCAGCAGGTCCCTCTGTCTCTTAGGGCCAGGGTGGGCACCCACTATGGTGGCCCACGAGACCCTCCTGCCCAGTTCTGGGGGCAGTCAGGGGACAGGGGAGGGGGATGGATGGGGCAGGGGTCCCAGGGGGCAGGGCACGCGTCAAGGAACATGGGGGATTGGATGGGGCAGGAGTCCCGGAGAGCAGGGGTGGGCCACAACCCCCTCGTGGGGTGAGGAGGGAACCGGTTGTTAAGATTTTGGCAGCTCATCACTGGATACACCCCCAGATAGCTGCATTGCTTGTCACGGCCAAATACAGTGCCAGCACGGACCCAGGGGATGACAGCAGAGTACATGCAGTCTTACTCTCAGGTTAGGCTACCAGGGGTTGACTGTCTTGTGACTGGTTATATTGTGGTTCACCTGCAGTTAAGACAAGGCCTAAGGTACACCAAGGACTGTACCAACTGCTGTAGAAGTGCAGCGTCAGGATGATGCAGAGGTAAAAAAACCTCACAATTGCAAAGTTATGTCAAGTTACAGTGGAGGTTAATGAGCTTGACTAATCCACAAGCCCGACCCTTCACTGCAGCTAGGGTGTTTGTGCAGCAGCTTGTAGTGGCAATGAAGAATAGAGCGCGTATTTCCCCTGCAGTGCTACAAAAGGCAAAGTAATAGGTGAATGGCAACTGTGGTTTTTAAAAGGACTATGATGGGCACTGTTCCAAAACGAAAACCAACCACCATGACGTCAGTGAAGATGTGTGCTAAAAAATAAATTATAATGCGGAAGAAATTACACACATAATAGCGTTCCTGGGAAAAAAACCATACACGAGCGTGGTAGGATAGATTTAAACAGCCTGAAACGCAGCTGTTGGGAATGCAAAGAAAGTAGAAATCCAAAACCAAGGCAGAATAGATCAAGGCCCAGCACTTACTACATAACAAACATCATTTTGAGCCAAGAGTTTAGAAAAGTTGCTTAGAACTCATTAGTATTCTTTTCTATTACTGCTTAGTGGAGTTGGTATAAAATCATGGGAGAGAGGATGACATATTGGCTTGGTAGAAGTGGTAAGCTCGTTATTTGTACCTATTGTACATGGGAAACAGACTCATCTTTTTAGACTAGACACTAGGATGTAATAGTTATTCTTCACCTCCTTTGGTTTTCTAAATGGCAGTAAGAGAATGCTACTATCCAGCTAGCAGCAACTGTATTATATAATTCTTCAGTTGCTGAGAATTCTCAATGTGTCGCTTTGTATCCTTTAACACTTTTTAAATACTCTGCTACCAATTTATTTGGCACCATCCCATGGCAGAACCACAAACTGAGGGACCATTAAATTAAAATGGATGAGAATGGAGGAAGAGAACAGAATGCTGAACATGAGGCAATTGTGTAGCTTGACAATTTATAACACTCTCTGCCTTCTGTTGCCAGGTTATTTATGGCTGGGTGAGGAGACACAAGGACAAGGGATGGTTGCACTATAGACAGCTTAATTTAAAACATTGTCACTTGCTTTCACTGAAGTCAAGAGGCAGGTCCCTTATCTATGTAATGAATGCAGGTGCTGTAGCTAGGAGCAGATACTTGTAATTTTATTTCATTATTTGTGTGAGCTTTTTTCCTAAAATAAAAATTAATAAAGAGAAAAAAAAATATTGAGACTGATGTTCCAGGGGTAGCCCTGGGATTTTGGTGTGGTGCAGGTTGCCATCTAGATGGAAGTTAAAAGAAGTTATGGAACTAGAAGTTTGGAATAAAAGGAAAGAGTAGAGAATAAATCTTCCAACAATAAAACCATTATTTGTATTATGGTAGTGCTTACAGGCCCCAACCAAGATCCGGGTCCCACTGTGCGAGGCACTTTACAAAAAATTTATTGAGAGTTCTTGACCCAAAGAGTTTACATTCAGAAAACAGAAGAGTGGAGGAGAAATGGGCACATGGCCAAAGTCACACAGCAGGTCAGTGACAAAACATGAAATAGAACCCACGTCTCGTGTCCCAGGCTGGTTTCCCGTCTACTGGATCATGATGTCTCTAATGGCTGCAGAATTTGTTTACACAATCCCTGCGCCCATTGCCCAGACTGTTCCCATTTACACTGTTGTACATCTGGAGTAACAACCTGAAGCTGCTGTGGGTTTGGGACCCCAATCTTGTTAAGATACATTACCGTGACTAGAAAAAGGGACTCATCCTTCTCCTACTTAAAAATAGAAATATTTTGGCAGGGTAATGAACAAGCTGACCCAATGGGCCAAATTTTTTCAAAACCCAACTTCTATTTGTGTGCTACCACTTTATGCTCAGGTTTTGCGTGCATACAAGTAGATGCTTGGAAAGCATTCATATAGCCAGTCTGCTTGTGCCATCAGCAGGGTTTGAACCCAGCACCACAGCAGTAAATGAAAGAACTTCTGCTGCATTAGTTAAAGGAATAATTGTAGTGGACTTTAGCTTAGCTTTAGCTCTTCTAGCTTAGTTGTAGTGGACTTTATAGACCAGCCACTAGGGGAAGGACAAAGATATACACTGTGCTACTGCAGATTACTGCACATGCACAAAAACTGGCTGGATTGAAGCCTGTTTGAAAAGTTGTCTCAACAGATTTATTTGTATTGTGGTAGCAGCTAAGAACCCATTCATGGAACAGGACTCCATAGTACTAGATGCTGTACAAATAGAGAACAAACAGGACAGTCCACGCCACAGAAAGGTGTTTTCCTTCTTTGATTTTATATGGGTTTATGAATACGTAAGATCTGTTTGCGTTAAAATCTAACTTGAGAATACAGAATGAACTCTTATATAGTAGGCCACTCAGTGCCAGGGTGCCCCTTATAGCGGAGTGCAGTGTCATGACAAGACTGCTCCTAGTCATACATCCGCCATCTGGTTTGGGCCTCACATGTGGGATGCTAGTTCCAGAGGCCTGAAAGCCTGGTCAAACAGATCAATTCTTGGTATATTGAAAGAGTCCAGTCAAAGGATCAGTCCAGGGGTCTCCAGGCTTCCCCTGAATCTATGACTCAAGGTCCCTACTCCCCAGCTTTTGGGGCCTTTTTTTCTTTCCAAATTCTCTTATGCCAGGGTAGGCTCATGGGCTTCCACATGCCCTAGGGCAGGGGTCTCAAAGTCCTGGGCCGTGGACCATCTGCGGCCCGACAACCTCACCGCTGCAGGGTCACCCCACGGAGGGGAGACACATGCAGCCACGCTGCCAGCAATGTCTGCTGCAGCTCCCATGGGCTGGGGAGAGGGACAGATATCATCACTAGTTGCCAGGCAGAGTCAGCCAGGGAGGTAGCATCATTAGTTGCCGGGCAGAGTCAGACATGGAAGCAACATCACTTTTTTCCCCACAATGAATTTAAACAAGTCAAAATACTGAACACAACTATCTGATGCATACCTTGCTGAAATCCTGAAGGTTTCAACTGCTCAGTCACTGAGGCCAAACATCAACAAACTGATGGAACTGAAGCGTTGTCTGGTAAACACTAAAAACTCTCTGGCAGGCAAAGAATTGTATAAAGTTGTATGACAGTATTATTATTTCTAAGAAATTCAAAATAAAAATACAATATAAACATTTTCTTTTCTGAACACCATCTTCAGTGACATTATTGGCCCACTGAGAGGATTTGAGGACTGGCACTGGCCCTAAGGTAAATTGAGTTTGAGACCCCTGACTTAAATGACTCTCTCCTGAAGTCAATGGAGTTACATTGAGAGGAGAATCAGTCAGTTTTTAAATAACCTGGGTTATGGTTGCACTTCTGTAAGTCTCTGAAGGAGAGAGTAGAATGAAAACTTGATCAAAATTCAGGCCATTGAAAAGGTTAAAAAAAAAAAAAGCTCAGCCCTATGCTATGACTCAAATCCATCAGGCATTCATATTTGGATCTCAGTCTCATGCCAAAAGATTGTGACAGGAATGGAAAATGCCACAGCACCAATTCTGTTTGCAACAAGAAAAAATGGCTGTAAAAATTGTGTTTATATTGAACACATTGTCATGAAAACAATTGGCAACAACATCATATTAATCCAGTCGCACAGCAAAGGTTCTCAGGAGAATACATGGTAACAGTCTAATTCTCAGGTCAGAGATTATCATGAGATCAGAGAAAATCACTTCATGACTGTATCCTAATGGCAAGGATTATAAGTATAATGGAAACTGATGTAGGGGTCAGCAACACATGAAATACACATCAATGTGTATCAATGACAAAGTAATATTTTTTCATTTGACTTTCTCCAGTTGCAGAAATATTCAAGTGCTACAAATGTAGAGGTTACTGGATTATACCATTTGCTATAAAAAAAAAAGTGAACTTTCTTCATGCTGACTAACCAAATCAGGAAGTGACAACTTTTAAAATTGTGTGTGTGGAGGAGAAGGGGGGGGCAGTTTTTAAGAGTTACAAGAGGTGGAGTTACCACTCTACTCCAAGAAACTATATACAAGAAACTATCTATACTGGATAGAGTTTAAACTCATCCAACCAGGGGTGTGCTTTCATTGTTAAGCAAACATTGACCTCAGTCTACAGTTTCTTCTGAGTTTGGCTGGACCTCGGGTGTGTCTCCGAGACAGACCCTTTGGTACTCCTGGACGGGAGCTACTAATACCCAGACTATTGGCATCTAAGTGAGTCTGCAAAAAAACAGCACCTCTCCACAAGATTGTAGCAGATGACACCAGGATGATTCACTTTACTAAGCAGAACTTGCCACCTGAGGCGGGAGGCTATTAAAATGGGGAAGAAACATTATGGGGTTGTGCACCATGGCTCAAATCCTGGACTCACTTCAACATGTTTTTAAATTTCAAAATTTTGAAATGTGGGGAAATTTCTCCAAAAAGTTTTTGCAATTCTTTCCTCCCATTTTTTTGACCAATTCCATTTGACACTCATTTTGGTGATTTTAAAGCCCAAGCGGGTGAAATAAGATTCAGTGAATGAATGGATTTAAGTAGCTAAATGCCTCCTTTGCCATTTTGTTAACTGGGGGAATTTTGTTACTGCACACTAGTTTCATAAAAAGTCCAATCCCAGACTACCATCTTAGTCCATCAATACTATAATTATTGGGGCTGCTCAATGCCAGAGTACACCAAACCACTAGCTTGCCTAGTAGCTACTGTAGGTGCATCAGCAGCTAGGCCTTGTAGGTGCTAGCCCAGGTAGGTTGTGATACCCAGACACATGGTTAAGTGAAAGGGTATTTCATGAGGACTGGCAGGTAAGGGAATGGTTTCAAATCACCTAAGTAAACTTTGTTAATGTTCAAAGTGAGCAATAGAGATAAATGTTTGGGCACCTGGGAGCAGTCCAACTGTGAATCAGGACTCTTCAGGCCTCATGCCTGGCGTGCCCTTTCCAGTACACTTTCTATTCATGCAAAATAGGTGCTACAGGTTTTCGGCCCAGGCTCAGTTAGCATCGGTCACTGGGACCCCACCACACTGGCTCCTTGCCGAGCTGCTTTTGCTCCACCTCCATAAATCCCAAACAGGCCTGAACCTGGCTTTAACATCCATCTCTCACAGTCTGTTCCAGTCTGCACATCTCTATATACAGTGCCTAGGGAATCCTCTTTGCATCCAGCTTCTCTCCAGCACCTGGCTCTCCATGCAGCCACTGTTTCCCCACAGAGCCCAACTGCTTCATGGTTCAGGAACTTTCTCATTACCTGGCAAGGAGGAAGAGGCTGTGCAGTGGGGGGGGGGGGGGCAACGGGGGGCGGTTGATGGGAGTTGTAGTGCTTTGCTTAGCAAATCCATCAGAATTCATTAGGGACCAGAACAAAGCATGCAACACACTTCACAAAGTTGAAAAACTGTTCTAGCATCAGTTGAATTTTACTTTCAATAGGTGTCCAGGGGGTTAAAAAAAAAAAAAACACCCAGAGACATTTAAATATATCTTGTTAAAAATTGCACTAACACTTCTGACACCTGTCTTTTTAAAAAATATATTTTTGTCTTGATATCCCAAGTCCTGAGCATACTTAACTCATGCCAACCTGGTGTTTGCGTTTTGAACAACTCAGAACAGATGAAGCATTGGTCCAGAGACTAGAAATCCTCAAAGCATCTGTCAACCACTTCAGCCCCAAGAACTGAAAACAAACTTTACCAGTAGCTCTGCCATTCCTACAGCACTCTGAAGACAAGAGTAGTTAATATTCCTCTGCAGTCAGCAAAGGATTAGAGAAACAGCATGACTTGAAGCCACAGTGGCATAACAATGGTCTGAAGTTCAGTGGAAAACATGTAAGGTGAAAAAAATAAAGGTTAAAAGACAGAAAAACTCTTCCACTGCTTCAAGGGGAGTGTAAACTTTAGGAATAAGGTGGTGTTGAAAGTTAGAAGAGGGAAGTTGTGTAATATTTTATCACAGGTCTCATCTGGGAAGGAGAGAACAAGGAATGTATGGTAAAGTAAGAGGATGATAATCACCCCTGTAGAGAATGCCAGCATAAGGTCTATGCATCAGTTAGGGCTTCAATAGGATTAGAGGAGCACAAAGGCCTTGTGTTGACCCCCACTCTTACTCAGAGAGAGCTCAGCAATCGCAGGTCTGAGCTGGGGAGTAGAATGCATGGGGGGGGGGGAAGCGGTAAAAATGGCATATCTTGCTTTTAGCAGGCCGTTTGATACTGTCTCGCGTGACCTTCTCATAAACAAACTAGGGAAATACAACCTAGATGGAGCTACTATAAGGTGGGTGTATAACTGGCTAGAAAACCATTCCCAGAGAATAGTTATCAGTCAAGGTGGAAGGGCATATCGAATGGGGTCCTGCAGGGATCAGTTCTGGGTCCAGTTCTGTTCATTATCCTCATCAATGATTTAGATAATGGCACAAGAGTACACTCGCAGTTTGTGGACAATCCCAAGATGGGAGGGGTTGCAAGTGCTTTGGAGGGTAGGATTATAATTCAAAATGATCTGGACAAACTGGAGAAATGGTCTAAAGAAAATAGGATGAAATTCAATAAGGACAAATGCAAAGTACTCCACTTAGGAAGAACAATCAGTTGCACTCATACAAAAGGGGAAATGACTGCCTAGGAAGGAGTACTGCGGAAAGGGATCTGGGGATTATAGTGGACCACAAGCTAAATATGAGTCAACAGTGTAACGCTGTTACAAAAAAAGCAATCATCATTCTGGGCTGTATTAGCAGGAGTGTTGTAAGCACGAGACATAATTCTTCTGCTCTACTCTGCACTGATTACACCTCAGCTGGAGTATTGCGTCCAGTTTTAGGCACCACATTTCAGGAAAGACGTCAACATCAACAGGAGCACAGAACCTCTCAAAATCAGGCTGCTTTTATTTAGGAGCCTAAATATGGATGCCAGAGCCTAAATTTAGCCAGCCTGGCTTAAACTTCACCCTTTTTTCCTTCAAATTAATGGTGTCCTGAGTGACTGTGTGATGCAGTGATTTTGCTTTAGCCTTTTACCCATGCAGAACCAAGTACAAGATAAAGACTAAATTCTGCTCTCAGACCCCCTGGTGGATCTCATCTCAGATATTCTGTGGTCTCTACAAGCATAGAGCTTCATCTGAAATCAATAGGAGTTTTGCATAGTCAGGGAGAGCAAGGTTAGATCCACCACATGGATCAGAGGACAAAATACATACATTATATACATTAAAGATGGTGAAGCACTCCGAGATCTATTGATGAAAAGTTCTATATAAGAAATAGTCATAAATAATGATGCCTATTATTAGAACATTGCCCCTTGCTGTGGAATAAAACAAATGTAAGATCAGTAAACAGATCATGCATTTATTACTGGAAGAGGTTGCAGAGACAGCGCCTGTCCTGCAGTTGGTGCACAAGCAGTTTTTCCCTTTCTCCCCAGGCAGGACACCCACACCCACCTAAAACTTCCTCTCCAAGTTACATCCTCACACAAGAGTCCTTCCCCTCTGGCAGAAGCCACTCCTTTTCGCGGTTACCTGTGAATGTGCCAGGCCCAGCCAGCTCAGTGAGTATGCACTCACAAAAGGAAACCTTATTGAAAGCCTAGTTACACCTTCCTAGCCAAGTTCTGTTCACAATTACATCTCTACAACAGTTGTACGACTGTAGCCAAGAACATTTTCCTGAGCAGTAAATTAATTCCCAAGTTCTTAGCTTTATTAAAAGAAATCTGACAGCTGTAGTGTCTCATCCGATAAAGAAGGCTACATCTAAGAAGATGGAAGCAGCAGTATACACTATCACATTGTGGTTGTTGTCTCAAGAAATGGGATGACATAGAACAGTAGGGGACACAAAGAAAATAATGGCACTCAATATTCAAATATATTAGGAATCTGAAAATTAATGAATATTTAGTAGAGCAAACCATATTTGATTCAGAAAGAATAGAGCCTTGACTCTTAGCATCTGTAACAAGTGCTGATTTATCTAATCTCTGCTGCAGCCTGCTTATGATGGAAATGAAAAAATCCTGCACAGCAGTGAAATAAAATGTTATTTGTATATGCAAAACAGTTTAATTATTTAGTGCAATTAAAATAATATCTCAAAAATCACTGGGAAGGAGGGTGGTACATCTTTATCAAGCAACACACTAGTCTGCATGAACAAAGTATTTGTGCAATACATTTTAGGCTAATAAAAATACCACACAATGGAAATCAAGAATCAGACTCCAGCATTTAATGCTTATTAGCTTTTTTTAAAAAGTAATAGACTTAAGCTGGTTTTCTTAATTAAATAGATACATCTGCTATGTTTATGAAGGAAAGAATATTTCTAAATGTCTGTTTATTGCTCATAGCTGGTTTAAATAATAGTCTCTAATACTGAACAGCAAATAGGAAAAAGCTGGGATCAAAGAACGGGAGTGCACTAAATGAAGTTTGCTGATGATACAAAGTTGGGAGGCACTGTCAATACAGAGGAGGACTGGAAAATTATACAGGAAGATTTGGATGCCCTTGACAGAAATGGGATGAAATTCAATCGTACAAAATGTAGTCATGCACTTAGGGGCAGCAGAAATTCTTCTGATTAGACAAGCTGCGGGCTCATCAGTTGGAAGTTAGAGAGAGGAGAGAGGAAGACAATGAGTCACCAATGTGACGTGGCTGTAAAAAAGGCAAATGCGATCATAGCCTTTTCCAGTAGAGATAGTGAAGTATTAATTCCATTGTACAAGGAATTGGTAAGACATCATTTGGAATATGTCTTCAGTTCTGGTCATCCGTGTTCAAGAAAGATTAATTCAGACTGAAACAGGTGCAGAAAAGAGCTAATAAAATGATGAGGGGAATGGAGGCCCAACTTTAGGAGACAAGGCTGAAAGAACTTGGCTTGGTTAGTCTATCAAAAAGAAGACAGAGAGTGGACATTATTGCTCTCTATAAATTAGGACAGTGAACACCAGGGGAGTGAAGAGCTATTTAAGCAAAAGGAAAATGTTGACCCAAGAACAAAAGGATATAAAGTGACCATGAACAAATTCAGGCTGGAAATTAGAAGAAGGCTTCTAACCATCAGAGAAGCGAGGTTCTAGAAGAGCTTGCCAATAGCAGTTGTAGGGGCAAACAACCACTAGTTCTAAGAGAGAGCTGGACAAATCTATGAGTGCAATTGTATGATGGGATTGTTTGCAATGATACAGGGCAGGGCTCAACAGCCCTGGAGCTCACTTCTGGTTTATGTCTTATGTTCCTAAAAGCGCATGCTTCAGGGCTTCAGCTGTCCACTTGCAGGGGTCAGGAAGGGATTTTTTTTTTCTCCCAAGCGTGTTCTGGATTATTTTTTTGTTTCTTTCCTCTGAATCATCAGATGGCCACAAGTGGAGATAGAAGACTGGATGGTGTGGGGCCAGTGCTTTGGGAGGCACCAAACATTCTCTCTCTTTCAGATGCTTAGCTGACTGGGGCTTGCTCGCATGCTTAAGGTCTAATTCCAGACATGGGGTTGGGAAGGAATTTTCCCCTAGCTCAGATTAGCAGCGACCTCAGGATTTGGTTTTGCCTTCCTCTGCAGCATGGTGGTCACTTGCTGAAATTATCTGGATATATCTCACTTAATTCCCTGCTATTGCAGGGGCCTCATGCATTGGTGCACCTTGCTTTATCCTATTCTCTGCCTGCGGCACATAATAATTTAGTCTCCTGTGGACTATAATACTTTGGCCTAATTTTGGTTGTGGGTTTAGAGAGAGTGTATTGGGGCCTGTGACACACAGAAGGTCAGACTAGATGATCTGGCCTTTTGGTCCCTTATGGCCTTACATTCTATGACTTATATCACCCTGAGCTCAGTTCTTCATGAGAGAAAAGCGATGGTCCAGGGGATAGAACACAGTAGTGATAAGAATTAGGAGAGCTTGGTCCTAGTCTTGACTCTGCCATTGGCTCACTGTGTGACTTTGAACAAGATAAGCACTTTGTGCCTCATTTCTTTAATCTATAAAATGGAAATAATACTTACGCACCTTTGTGAAGTGCTCTGAGATCTAGGAGTAGAAGTTTGGCTTTTTAGTGCTAGGATTATTCATTTCTTGCACAACAAGAACTCTCACTTTTTAAAATGGAAGCTCTTGGTATTAGATGAATGTAGAGTCAGACTTCTTAGGGTAAATTTTGAGGGTTAAGCTGCTGTTCAATTCCTTGTTATTGGTAACTTGCTGCATAAGTGTCCAGTCAGTGATCGACCTCCAGTGTGTACTGTATGAAAAGAGGTCAATGCAATGTAAATGAATTTGAAGCTCCCGTCTCACATTTTTCATTGAAGGGGACCATGACTCTGCTAAAATGATGAATGAACTAGCTCTTTGGACAGATTATGCTTTTTTAAATTTAAATTTTCACAGCTGTGGGAAATTATGAAGGGGTTAGACAATAATTGTTTAATTACAATAGACATTTAGATCCAAACATTTAAAGCTTTGAAACCATTAAAATGCAAACTGTCAATATCACCTATCAAAATATACAAAGTAAATATCCTTAAATCAAACTAAATGCTCAAGCATTGCTTTTCTCACTTTGCCTATTTTGATTATTAGAGATGGAAATATTGGTTTATGGGTGTACAGGGAAGTCCACATTTACAGATAAAAATCAAAATCATTCTAAACTATTTATAGAGAGTTTTTCAAAGTGAGAGCCAGAATTCTGTACAGATGAGATTCAGCAAAAGGTCCATGTTTTTCAAAACAATGCTCAATGGGACTTAACTCAAAGCCTGGACTAAATTCTGTTCTCAGACCCCCTGGTGGATCGCACATTAGGTATTCTGTTGTCTCTACAGGCATAGAGCAACAGCTGAAATCAGTAGCAGTTTTGCACAGTCAGGGAGATCAAGGTGAGATCAGAGGATGCATCTTGGAAGAATATTGTTTGCATAGTCAGACTTGGGCCTCTTATGCTACCAGGTTCTGAAGGACTGAGGTGTCCCAGAATGACTTTGAAAGGTAATAGAAGAGGTTTGTCACCAGTTAATTATTTGATTTTAAAGGTAGCAGGACCTCAGAGGTTTACAGGAGGATATTCCAAAATTCTAATTGGGTTTGTGTTTGCTCAGCACTAAAATAAAATCCGAAGAAATCCCAACTCATTTCTCTAATAATTCCAATAATCTAAATTGCATTACTTAAAAAGTAAAAAAATATTAAGGGATAAATTTTCAAAGTGATGGATGAGAACTTAGCTGCATGTCTCCCATTATCATTATTATGCAACATTTGTGTATCACACCAGGCATGCATGGTACTGTCCTGATGTTACCCATCTCACTTCAGTTAGACTAGTCTATATATCTAGTCTATATCTGTCCATTTCTTGTGTTACTTGAGAAGTCTTAACAGACTTGTATAGTGTCTGCACATTCCAGTTACTGATTTTAATTATGGATTTTGGAGACAGCAAATTCTTTAGCAGAATAGCTTCGTTTGCGTTTGGCCATTTCATGTCATGTGCTTGTGCTATGCTTCAATGCTATATTCTAACAAATCAAGCTAACTAAGAGGAAAAAGAAAACTTCGAAGAACAGCTGCAGGACAGAGTAGACAAAGTTCCAAAAAGGGATGTCTTCCTACTAATTGGAGACATACATGCCAATGTGGGGAATAATAATACTGGCAGGGAAGTAATAATGGGGAAACAAGGCCTTGGTGAAATGAATGAAAACGGTGAAATATTTGTTGATTTTTATGGAATGAATAACCTGATCACTGCAGGAACTATTTTCACTAACTGTACTATTCATAAGATAGCTTGGAGGTCACCAGACTACAGAACAGGGAACCAATGATCACATTACAAGTCAGCACAAATGAGAAGAACTTTATAGAAGATATGATGCAGGAATGGGACAGAAAAGGGAATGGAATATGTATTAGTAACAACTAAATTGAGAATAAAAACAACAAAAAAGTCAAACAATAGAGATGCCCACATTACAATATTACTAAGCTAAAATAGATAACACAACAAGAGTTTAGAATTGTTGTAGCAAACAGATACTAGGCACTTGAAAAGGAAAACGAAGACGATGAAACAGCAGAAGGGAAATGGAAATGTCTAAAAGGGAACTTTCACCAAGACCAGTGAGAGAAGTGCTGAGATTCAGGATGAAACCACATTGAATGGTTTTCTGAGGATACACATCAAAAAATTAGAAGAAAGACCCCAAATTAAACAAACTAAATCAAGCAAGAACAGAGAAACAGTGACTCCAGGAGGAATATGGCACAAAGAACAGAGTTCAAAAAAAAAAAGCACCAGGATACACAAATTAGATTTTATAGACAAAATGACAACAGATGCACAGACTGCCATAACACAAAATGACATTCAGACACTGTCTAATATCACTAGACAGCAGTCAGAAAGAACAAAAACCAGCTGACCAGTTCAAGGCAATGAGGGCAACTTAGCAGTGAAGACCTCAGAACAATTAAATATTTGGAAGCAGTACTTCAGTCAGTTACTGAAAGGCAAGTCAATGGTTAATCCCCCAACATAGTGGAAGGAGAAGATCTGGATGTCAAATTAGGACCTATCGATAGAATAGAAGTAGAGAGGGCAGTAAATTAATTAAAAAGTGGAAAGACACCAGGTCCAGACAGCATCCCATATAAGGTCCAGAAGATGGACTCAAAGAACATAGTACATAGGTACTGAAACAAGGGATGTTGCCACACCCCCTTGCTTGAAGTGGTTTCCATCATATACTGGACTGACAGTTTGGTTCAATGGCTTTCAGCACCCCCATTATAAAAATTGTTCCAGCATCCCAACACAGTAGATATTTTGATAGGTATCTTACAAAAGATATGGGAAGAAGAAAAGAACCAAAATGAGTAGAAAAATGGTCATATAGTGAGGCTGCCAAAGAAAGGAGATTTCAGTCAGCATAAAAACTGGAGGGGCACGCAATTGCTGTCCATCCCAAGTAAAATATTTACATGCATTATTCTAGATAGATTAAAGAAAGCAATAGATTGAAGGCTACAACAAGAACAGGTAGGGTTCAGACAAGAGAAAACATTGTATAATAGTCCAACATATCATTATAGAACTGTCGATCAAATGGCAGTCATTGCTCTATATTAATTTCCTAGATTTCCATAGATGACACAATAGATAGGACAATCTTATGGAAGTTGCTATGCCATTATGGAATCCTTCAGAAATATCCTTGAGAATATCATTCACAACAACTTCTACAAAAATATAACATCAAATACTACACAACAATGAATTGGCTAACCCATTCAAGATAACTACCGGCATTAGACGAGGGTCTCATGTCACCCATGACCTTCTCACCAGTAATGGATTGGGTAATGAGAAAGACCCCGGGGTATACAATAGATTTTCACACAGAACCAAAAAGACCTCAGGTTTTGCAATTGATCTCAACCTGTTGTCCCATACCAGCCAGTTGTATACAAGCTAAATCAAATGATCTCCAGGCCTACACATAGTTATTAAGACTGAAAATCAACACTGAGAAAACTAAAACCAGGAGCATCACCACACAACAAAAACAAACCAATAACATTTTACTGGATTGACATAAAAGAGGTCCAACATTTTACATATCTTGGCAGCACTGTAAGCTAAACAGGTGGGACAGAAGACAGCATTAAAGTTAGAATAGCAACAGCTAGACAGGCCTTCACATTCATAAGCCTATCTGGACCTTCAAACCTTGACTATTAAACACCACTGTAAAATCTTACTTACTATCTAAACATCAAGTTTTATTAAATAAAAAAAAAACAAAAAAACAGCTGCCTTAGATGAATCCCTAATATCAAATGGCCAGGGTGGGGGAGGTCACAAATTAAGAGCTTTGGAGGATGATGAAATCCAAGTGAATAGGAAAGAAAATTATGGAATGAAAGTGGAGAGGACTAGGACACACTTGAAGGAAGGAACTGAACAAATATAAGACAGGTGCTGGACTGGAAGCCCAAGTGCAAGAGGTGATGAGTAAACCAAGGAGAACGTGGAAACAAACAGAAGCAGAACTGAAGCTCACCAAAATGACATGGGAAAAGCCAAGAGTGTAGCAAGAGATTGCCAAAAGGTGGAAGGCAGTTGTGAAGGCCCTATGTTCTGCATGGAATAAAGAGGCATAAGTCATGCAGTGCACTGTACAGACAGCTGAAAGGAAGGAAGGATGGTCCAGTGGTTAGGGCACACGTGTAGGATTTGGGACACTAGGATTCAATTCCCTGCTGTGCCACAGACTTCCTATGTGACTTTGCACAAGTCACTAAGCCCTGGTCTACACTACAAGTTTAGGTTGAATTTAGCAGCGTTAGATCAATTTAACCCTGCACCCATCCACACAACAAAGCCATTTTTCTCGACTTAATGGGCTCTTAAAATCGATTTCTGTACTCCTCCCTGACGAGGGGATTAGCGCTAAAAATTGACAGCGCCAGGTGGAATTTGGGTTAGCGTGGACGCAATTCAACAGCATTGGCCTCCAGGAGCTATCCCACAGTGCTCCATTGTGACCGCTCTGGACAGCATTCTCAACTCAGATGCACTGGCCAGGTAGACAGGAAAAGCCCCACAAACTTTTGAATTTTATTTCCTGTTTGGCAAGTGTGGCAAGCTGATCAGCAGAGGTGACCATGCAGAGCTCATCAGCAGAGGTGACCATGGAGTCCCAGAATTGCAAAAGAGCTCCAGCATGGACCGAATGGGAGATACTGGATCAGATCGCTGTATGGGGAGACGAATCCGTGCTATCAGAACTCCGTTCCAAAAGACAAAATGCCAAAATACTTGAAAAAAATCTCCAAGGGCATGAAGGACACAGGCTATCACAGGGACCTGCAGCAGTGCCGTGTGAAACTTAAGGAGCTTAGGCAAGCCTACCAAAAAACCCAAGAGGCAAACGGCCGCTTGGGGTCAGAGCCCCAGACATGCAGCTTCTATGATGAGCTGCCAGCAATTCTAGGGGGTGCCCCTACCACTGCCCCACCCCTGTACGTGGACTCCTGCAAGGGAGGAGTCTCACACAACAGGGATAAGGATTCTGGGGATGAGGAAGATGATGAGGAGGGGGAGGTTGAAGATAGCACGCACCAGCCAAGCAGAGAAACCATTCTTCCCGACAGCCAGGAACTGTTTATCACCCTGGATCCAATACCCTCCCAACCCAGGCTCCCAGACCTTGAAGGCGGAAAAGGCAGCTCTGGTGATTGTACCTTTGTAAATATAATACACGGTTTAAAAGCAAGCATGTTTAATGATTAATTTGCCCTGAAGACTTGGGATGCATTCACAGCCAGTACAGCTACTGGAAAAGTCTGTTAACATGTTTGGGGATGGGGCGGAAATCCTCCAGGGACATCTCAATAAAGCTCTCCTGGAGGTATTCTCAAAACCTTTGCAAAAGGTTTCTGGGGAGAGCAGCCTTATTGTGTCCTCCACAGAAAGACACTTTACCACGGCAGGCCAGTAGCACATAGTCTGGAATCATTGCATAAGAAAGCATGGGAAGCGTGTGGTCCCAGTGTTTGCTGGCATTCAAGCAACATCCGCTCTTTAGCTCTCTGTGTTTTCCTCAGGACAGTGATATCATTCATGGTCACCTGGTTGAAACAGGGGAATTTTATTAAGGGGACATCAGAGGTGGCCGTTCCTGCTGGGCTGTTTGCGTGTGGCTGAAAAGAAATCATCCCTGCTGTGAGCCATGCGGTGTGGGGAGGGGTGAAGCGATCATCCCAGAGAATTGGGTGTGTGGGGGGGTTTTGTTGGGTTTGTGCAGCACGTTAACCCGAAAACATCAGCCCCTCCTTTTAAAATGGCCAATGTCTCTTTCAATTTTAATCTCTTTTTTTCCTACTGCAGCTGTAAATGTTTCAACACTGCGACTAGCATCTCCGTCCCAGATGCTAGCGCAGAGAAGAAGGCAAAAAAAAACGGACTCAAGATGAAATGTTCTGAGCTCATGCAATCCACCCAAACTGAAAGAGCCCAGCAGAATGTGTGGAGGCAGACAATAGCAGAGTCCAGGAAAGCACAAAATGAATGCGAGGACAGGAGGGACATGCGAGAGGATAGATGGCTGGAGCAACAGGAAAGGTGGCAGCAGCGTGATGAAAGGAGGCAGGAAGCAATGCTGAGGCTACTGGAGGATCAAACTGATATGCTCCAGTGTATGGTTGAGGTGCAGGAAAGGCAGCAGGAGCACAGACCGCCACTGCAGCCCCTGTGTAACCAACCGCCCTCCTCCCCAAGTTCCATAGCCTCCTCACCCAGATGCCCAAGAACGCGGGGGGGGGGGGGGGAAAGGCCCCTCCGTGGACCCAACCACTCCGCCCAGGAGGACTGCCCAAGCAACAGAAGACTGGCATTCAATAAGTTTTGAAGTGCAGTGTGGCCTTGTCCTGCTCTCCTCCCCACATCCACCAACCCACCCGGTGCTATGCTTTCCATCTATCGCCCCACCACAGTTAGGGAATCCCATTGCAGCAAAGCCATCCACTATGACCTGCACATTTCCCAGAGTCACTCCCTTGATAGCAGCAGCTCAGTGATTGCATTGGCTACTTGGATCACAGAAGCCCCCACAGTAGATTTGCCCACTCCAAATTGATTCCCGACTGACCAGTAGCTGTCTGGCATTGCAAGCTTCCAGAGGGCTATTGCCACTCGCTTGTGAACTGTGAGGGCTGCTCCCATCTTGGTATTCTTGAGCTTCAGGGCAGGGGAAGGCAAGTCACAAAGTTCCATGAAAGTGCCCTTAAGCCTGTGAAAGTTTCACAGCCACTGGGAATCATCCCAGACTTGCAACACTATGTAGTGGAACACAGATTCTGGGCCCGGGAAACAAGCTTGTTTCTTGGGCCCAGAATCGGCATTCCACGGCATGAGCCTGTCCCATTGCCACCAGGGTGGCCAAATTGCCAGGGCCCGTGCTTTGAGAGAAGTCTGTGTCCATGTCCTCATCACTCTCGTCACTGCGCTACTATCGCCTCCTCTCCTGCTTTTGTAGGTTCTGGTTCTGCATATACTGCAGGATAACGCATGAGGTGTTTACAATGCTCATAACTGCTGCGGTGATCTTAGTGGGCTCCTTGCTTGTCGTGGTATGACGTCTGCAGGACAGCAGGGTTGCAGGGGAAGCGGTGGTTGGATGACCAGTTTTGCAGACCTACTGCACCGTCCGCTGCCAGGACACAACAGCTGAGCAGGTTGCACGCTTGCTGTGGTATGGCGAGACAAGAGTAGCTGAGCAGAGTTGCAGCTGCGAGACCACCAGCGGAAGCAATGGATGATGACGGTCATATAGAGGGACCTGCGAGGTGGATTCAGAGCATCAGGAGAGCAGAGTGGCAGCGGAAGAGGTGGAGGACGATGATGGTGAGCAGTCCTACTGTACCATCTGCTGAAAGCAGTATGGCACCTGCACAGAAAAAGGTGTGAAACTATTGTCTGCTGTTGCTTTCATGGAGGGAGGGGCTACTGACGACATGTACCCCAAACCACCCGCGACAATGTTTTTGCCCCATCAGGCATTGGGAGCTTAACCCAGAATTCCAATAGGTGGTGGAGACTGCGGGAACCGTGGGATAGCTCCTCACAGTGCAACACTCGGAGAGTCAATGCTAGCCTCGGTACTGTGGACGCACTCTGCCAACTTAATGCACTTAGTGTATTAGTGTGGGGACACACGCAATTGACTGTATAAAATCAACTTCTATAAATTTGACCTAATTTTGTAGTGTAGACATACCCTTAGCTTCACTGTGCCTCAGTTCCCCATCTCTAAAACAGGGATAATGGCATTGCCCTAGCTCACAGGGGTGTCATGAGGCTAAAGGCATTAAAAGATTGTAAAGGTGCTCAGATGCCACAGTGATGTGGGTCATAGGAGTACATAAAGTAGAAAGACCTGGGATGAAATCCTGCCCAATCAAAATGGCAAAACAGCCATTGACTTCACAGGGATCAGGATTTGATCCCTGGTCTGCAAGTTTCCAATCTAAAAAAATCACTGATCTGAGCCCTGCACATCATTTTGCTATTTCACCCCTCTGCATCTCATTGGCACCATTGAAATTGTTCCCAAATAATAAATGCTCCTATCATAAATTATCAAAGTTCATATATAACCTTTGGTTTGTCTAGTCTGTTCATCCTATGTGCATCTCTCATGCTTCCAACAGCCTAGAATGTTGTAGAGCTCATAAAAACTCACTATAGCATGCACCTGTCAGCATCTAGTCTATCATTCTCTCTCTCTCTCTCTCTCTCTCTCTCTCTCTCTCTCATCATAAAGAGGCTAAACTCTAGAAATTTGAATAAAACTTAATTCCTCTCCACCCCCCACTACTCCCTCTGCCCCAAGGATGATGTCTTCCTTTAACCATCTGAATAAAGGAAGAGTGCGGTGTTTAGTTCAGAGCAGGAACACATCAGTATGCAGTGAACAGTGGACTGTCAAATGATAAATACTAGCAAATATATATTCCTTGGCACTGGTAAAAGACACGCCTCAGTTTGCATGAGTATTAATATTATTGCTTGTATACTTGCATATGAGATTATTCTGCTATCATATGTTACAGCGTTGCTTTATGCACTGTACTCTTACAAGTCACAGATCATAGGACAGGAATTCCTTTAAGCAGGCATTTAGCAGGAAAACCAGTAGAGACTATTGTTTCATATCCTGATTATGCAGATTGGCTTCACTAGTAAGGAAATTAACTATGCCACAGCTGTGTGGAGTAAAATTACAGAACAATCTATTTTGAAAACGTTGAAAATCTGCTAAAGGAGAAAATTACATGATTGAACAACAGCATTTATAAAATTGCATTGAAATATTTCACTAAGGGGTTTGTTTAGGATTTATTGTTTCAACAATTTGATCAATGAATTTGTTCTGACATACATTGTAATGTACAAATCCACATATATTTTAAACCTCCACTTAAAAAAGAATAGATGAAAGTCAGTCATTACTCATTTGTAGGGCCAAACCCTAAGCAATCCTTTACTGAATGTTATGAAACGTTTGTTGAAAATTTTCCTTGAGCATTTTAATGGCTCTGATCTCGTGATATCCCATTAAACATCTCATGTTCCAGAATTTCCAGCCCAAATGGAAGCCAGAAATATTGGAAGTCTTCTGAGAAAGCAGAATATAAGAAACTAACATATGTTATTATGAATACTGCTTATCTACAGGCACCTAAAAAGCAATGATTATTGGTGGTGTTTCAATTATTCAGATGCCCTCTATATTAGCATATTGGATACACCTTAAATCACACCACCCACATCAGAGAGACCACTGATCTAGTCCGACCTCCTGCATAACAAAGGCCAAAGAACCTCTCATTTGAACTACAGCATATATTTTAGAAGTGCATCCAATCTTGATTTAAAAGTTGCCGGTGATAGAGGATCCACCACAACCTTTGGTAAATTGCTCCATTGATTAATTGCCCTCATCGTTAAAAATGTATGCCTTATTTCCAGTCTGAACTTGTCTACTTCAGCTTTCAGCCACTGGATCTTGTTACTCCTTTGTGTGTTAGATTAAAGATCACATTGTCAAGTATGTGTTCCCCATGTAGGTCCTTACAGACTGATCAAATCATCCCTTAACCTTTTTTCAGCTAAACAGTTTGAGCTCCTTCAGACTTCTAAAGCTGTGACTTCACTTTCTGTGAACAAGTAGTAAACATGATGAAACATTTAAACTCTGCTAAATTCAACATGTGCAAGTTACAGAAGTATTTGATGTAGGTCGTATAATTCACCAGTGACTTATTTCTGCCCATCACTCAGAAGAGAACTATATTAAGAGAATTATATCGATGCGTACCACCTATCCCAATTGAAGTGGTGGTGGGGTGGAAGGGGAAAGGAGGGAGCACAGAAGTATTTTGGATTATAAAAATGAAGACAGAGGAGAAAAAGTAGTTTAGGTAGAAATGTTAGTTCATCAAAAAACAGAAAATAAAGTACAAATCTTATGTAATAAAAATGAGGCACATGTCAAGATATATCCTTCAGTAATTCATTATAAGAGCTACCATAACCGGTAGCTGGCATTTCATACTCTAACACAGCCATGCTTTTTTGCAGCTTCATACTAAAGGCAATGCCTCATACCACAAAAATACCATTCATTATACGGAACAACTGACAGCTTCTTCCCCCTAAGGAGACCCAAGCTTACTTAAGTCTAAAGTCTGAAATACCATGCCCTCTCAACCAAGGTGTACAGAAAAGCAGGTAATTTAGTAGTGGGGTTGGGGACATAAACAAATAGCCTCTGGCCAAAACTGGAATCAGCATAAGAATTAAACATATTGGGTCTGATCCTCTGCTCGTGTAAATCAGTGATGAAGTAAATTTCAGTGGATGTATGCTATTTACACCAGCTGGAGATCTGGCCCCACCGATGACCAAATTATAACCATATAAAATTCATTTAGAGTATGACAAATAACACAGCAGTAAGAACTGTGTATCTTCTCTAGCTATAACAGTGTGACTAAAATAGAGCACAACTAGTACATGGTACAACAATACAGAATGGGAGAGCACCCATGTATTGCAAAAAGAAAAGGAGTACTTGTGGCACCTTAGAGACTAACAAATTTATCTGAGCATAAGCTGTTGTGAACTATAGCTCACCGGATGAAGTGAGCTGTAGCTCACGAAAGCTTATGCTCAAATACATTTGTTAGTCTCCAAGGTGCCACAAGTACTACTTTTCTTTTTGCAAATACAGACTAACACAGCTGCTACTCAAACCATGTATTGCAAGTGTCTAGAATGACGGACTTCAGTTATACAAAGGTTTAACCTAGACCACTGAACTCTTTCTAATTATGTGCATTTATTCTGCACACTAGCAGATTCCTTTACTATACTTGAAAGAGTAAAGTGCTGATGTCAAGGCACATCATTTATAAGACAGAATTTGTGGAGACACATGCAGGTTTATTAGATAATGCTACATTATCTTAGGAAAAGAGAGAGGTTGGAGCTTGAAATTTATAATATACTACATGCTGAATTTTGCCCCAATTTAAGCTATTTTCACACCTCCTTTTTCCACACATGCAAATGTCAAAAGCATACAAAATGCCTGTTTAGTTACCCATGATCAGTGCATTTTAAATTGGATCAAGAAAATATTTGCTGACCCAGGGCACATAAATTACATCATTACCTAATGAACTGTTGCAGAATTCATTTGAATGGAGCAGTCTTTCTGAGGAGTCTGAATCTTCCCAGTGATTAAAATGATTCAGACAGGAGTAGTCTAGGGTAGACAAAATTAATTTAGGGATGAGTCATGATATTCTGCACCAGTCTGAAACCTAATGAGCTGATTCAAATTCACTTAAATCACTGGAAAAATACTAATGGTACACAGATGGCAGAATATCAAAACAATCTTTCTGAGATCCAAAGCATTCGGAGCTGTCATTGTTCTGATGTGACTAGTTTTACAATTGTCTAAATGGGCCCGATCCTGCTCACTGAAGTTTAATGGCACTGCCACCATTAGCTCAATTCAGAGCTGCCCCACAGTCCCTTTGTGCTGCCTCTACCTATGCCCTCTGATGGACAGAATTGCTCTATGACAGTGGCTCTCAACCTTTCAAGACTACTGTACCCCTTTCAGGAGTCTGATAGGCCTCACGTACCACCAAGTTTCACTTAAAAACTACTTGCTTGCAAAATCAGACATAGAAATACAAGTGTCACAGCACACTGATTGAAAAAATGGCTTACTTTCTCATTTTACCATACAATTATAAAATAAATCAATTGAAATATAAATATTGTACTTATATTTCAGTGTATGGTATATAGAGCTATACAAACAAGTCATTGTCTGTATGAAATTTCAGTTTGTACTGACTTGGCTAGTGCTTTTTATGTAGCCTGTTGTCAAACTAGGCAAATATCTAGATGAGCTGATTTACCCCGGTAAAACAGAGGTCTTCCATGAGGTACATGTACCCCTGGTTGAGAATCACTGCTCGATGACAAACACAGACAGCGCTCTGTGAATCCCTGAGTGGGCAAGCGGAGAGAGAGCGAGCGCGCAGATTGGGCACAGGAGGAGGTGTGGCCAGAGAATTCCTGGTCCCAGCAATTCCCTGCTACCTCAGACTCATAGGAGCCATGGCACTAAAGAAAACAAACAGGGTGTAAAATAAGAGGGATCACAACTCCCCCTTTCTTTGGCTAGCATGAGGAGTGCTCCCCTGCCTGATTCAAACTACCGAGTGTAAATTAGGGAAGCCTTTGGGATTGCCTCTGTCTGCACCAGGACCAAACCAGCCACTGCAGTCCAAGAATGAGTCAGATGCAACCCCCCTCCCCACCAATGCCCTGTGCCTGGATGAATTTGCCCCACTGAGTTCAATGGGAGAAACCTCAGTAGCTCTATGGGGAAGGTCATGGAGAGGAGTCTCCCTTGTTTTGAAAGCTTGGAAAACACTTTAAGGCTGGCAAGCTGAACTATCTGACAACTAAAATCAATCGAATATTTAAAGTGAGGACCCCACGTTAGGTAAACAAGAAGAAACAGCATGCTGTTTGTTAATACGACTCTCATACCATGGACTCTTTCATCAATGGATCCCCTGCAATTGCCCACTCTAAGGGTGAAATTCACACCAGTACTTATGTCCCATTTAAATCAACAAAACAGAATTACATGGTGCATAGCCCTTATGTTGGCACTCTGCACAGGGGGTGAATTTCACCCTTAGTGAAGCAACTGGCATGTGCCACGTCCTACGGATGGATCAGCTGTAGCATACATTCAGCACCATCAGTAATTTCTTTCATGTGTGGCACGTGTCCCTGCTTTTGGACTTGCTCCCAGATAGATTTCTTTTGCTCAGCTGGGGGGAGAGAGGGATGCGGGGACAGGAGGAATAATATACAGTTGCAGAGAGAAGAGACAGAGACAGTCTGCTGACACATCCTTGCAGATCCTCCTTCACCCTGGGCTGTGTGCACATCGCCAACGCTTTGTCCCCTAGGACTTTGAGTCACCATGGGATACTTTAGCCTTCCCTACTTCAGAAACCTTAGTGACCTTCACCTCCTTTTATGTTTTAAAATTTCTCTACAGCTAAGAGTAATTCTGGTGGAACTGCAACAGTAAAATACCCTTTATTTATTTATTTTCTCATTTGTGTTTTAAATATAGGATTGAAATAAATTCCCATAGAAATGAAGTCCTAGAGTAATAACACCCAAGCACTTTGTAAATTTCATTTCACTAATGCCCTTGTGTCCTACTCCACCTAATCTACACCACTATAGAATTCTTGAGCCTCTTGTGAGTAGAGGCCACCAAATTGTTGGGAGGATTTTGTAGTGTGGACAAATGACAGCAACTTGGATTAGACCAAACTCATTCTAACTTTGTGACCCAATGTAGGATTTGAAGTCTCCAGAGCTGAATGTCTACAGAACTAGATGATTGCACCACTTATTCTCTTTAAGTGAGTTGACTTTAAAATGTTAGTTTAAATTCCATCAGTTTAAACTTGGTAAAGTTTAAATTTCCCACTGACTCAGTAGCATGATTTTCAACATTTTTACGTTCTTTCGTGCTGAGAATCTAGTTGGTGCACTCGGGCTTAGGATGAAGATCAAACCTCCTGGGCAAAAGATTTTTTTTGCATGCTTTAATAGGCATCTTTACTAGGGATTCACAAGTTCGCTTGCAATTCAAACCCAATTCCCTATAAAAAGGTGAATGATCTAAATCTCAAATTCATACACAAATACTACAGTGCATACACAATGCATCTGTATCTATATGGTCCATGGCTGTTAGTTTTGTTTTCATCAGTCCATATCCATTTCATTATTAGAAGCTGATAAATGTCAGCTCTGCAAACAGGACAAAAAAGATGCAGTTCTCGCTCTATAACCTGTCTAATAAATTCAATACGTGTCACTTGTGTGGAAGGGTCTATATTCCTCAGTAGTAATTTGTCACCAAGAAACAGTTTCAGGGCATTTCACAGTTGTGTGCCAGCATTTGTTTCAGGCCTTATCTTCAGTGAACATTTCTTGCTAAGAGAAATTAATTCAATGCATCTGTCATTATAGGAACAAAGCAAATGCACTGTCTGTAGAAGGGCATTATTCAGTACATTAGGCATTGATATGACCATTTTCTTCATCTCACAGCTGCTCGAAACAATAAGTAAGCTCACTAATCAATCTGAGGTTGATAAAACTCACATTATAGAGGTAGGACAAGGAAGGGATTTCTTTTTCTTCCTCCAGCCTCCCGTCTCTCTCTTTTGGTAAAGTTTGCTGCTTATTCCAGCCCTTGCAAAATAAAATAAAAAACTACATCACAATTTAAAATCTTAACACATTTCATGGTAGCTTTAAAAGTAGTCATCTTATGTTAGGATATATAAAGTTATGTTTTTCTGTCCACCTAATTGCTTAATAAACTACAGTGGAACAACCACTGAACCTATGGTAACTTTGGGCTGTGTGCAACAGTTGTATGTATAAACAGAGCTTTCTTTAAAGATCATTCTATTCTGACCTCAAATATAGTAGACTAAACAATTCTTCCTTATTGTACTGGATCAAACCAATGTATTGTGAACACAGTTCTTCAGGAGAGAATGTGATCTTTGACAATGTAATCAATCTCTGACCATCATTCAATAAAGAAAAAAAGAGATGAAACTATGGCTATGTTTAAAGAGGAAAAACAAAACTGACCTGCTCATTTTATGTTTGGTGCAAAGAGATATATGCAGAAATGTTTCAGTGAATAAATGGGGGTAATTGGAGAGAAAAAAAACTTTCTAAAAAAGACAAGTATAGTCTTAGGTTTTTTTTTCCAGTTACCTCCAATTATTTACTTAAATACGATCACAGTGCACAAATTGGTTAAAATCATAAAGTTAACACCACTATACTCACTAATCATATTCCGGAACACTCAAAAAAAATGCTTATATACTACAGCTAGAAGAATACCTCAGTTTTCTGGAATAGTCACTGAAATAAAAAAAACTGAGTTCACTTTGGCTACATTCATGCTCCTTTTGTGTTCATTTTCCAGGATTATTCCAGCAAGTGACGGGCAAGGATACCTTCAGGATTAAAAAGAAAAGGAGTACTTGTGGCACCTTAGAGACTAACAAATTTATTAGAGCATAAGCTTTCGTGAGCTACAGCTCACTTCATCGGATGCATTTGGTGGAAAAAACAGAGGAGAGATTTATATACACACACAGAGAACATGAAACAATGGGTTTATCATACACACTGTAAGGAGAGTGATCACTTAAGATAAGCCATCACCCACAGCAGGGGGGGGAAAGGAGGAAAACCTTCCATGGTGACAAGCAGGTAGGCTAATTCCAGCAGTTAACAAGAATATCAGAGGAACAGTGGGGGGTGGGGTGGGGGGGGAGAAATACCATGGGGAAATAGTTTTACTTTGTGTAATGACTCATCCATTCCCAGTCTCTATTCAAGCCTAAATTAATTGTATCCAGTTTGCAAATTAATTCCAATTCAGCAGTCTCTCGTTGGAGTCTGTTTTTGAAGCTTTTTTGTTGAAGTATAGCCACTCTTAGGTCTGTGATCGAGTGACCAGAGAGATTGAAGTGTTCTCCAACTGGTTTTTGAATGTTATAATTCTTGACGTCTGATTTGTGTCCATTCATTCTTTTACGTAGAGACTGTCCAGTTTGGCCAATGTACATGGCAGAGGGGCATTGGTGGCACATGATGGCATATATCACATTGGTAGATGCGCAGGTGAACGAGCCTCTGATAGTGTGGCTGATGTGATTAGGCCCTATGATGGTGTCCCCTGAATAGATATGTGGACAGAGTTGACAACGGGCTTTGTTGCAAGGATAGGTTCCTGGGTTAGTGGTTCTGTTGTGTGGTGTGTGGTTGCTGGTGAGTAGTTGCTTCAGATTGGGGGGCTGTCTGTAAGCAAGGACTGGTCTATCTCCCAAGATCTGAGAGAGTGATGGCTCGTCCTTCAGGATAGGATGTAGATCCTTGATGATGCGTTGGAGAGGTTTTAGTTGGGGGCTGAAGGTGATGGCTAGTGGCGTTCTGTTGTTTTCTTTGTTGGGCCTGTCCTGTAGTAGGTGACTTCTGGGTACTCTTCTGGCTCTGTCAATCTGTTTCTTCACTTCAGCAGGTGGGTATTGTAGTTGTAGGAATGCATGATATCCAACTATACTCTTAGCCCAGCGGAAGAATCTGTCCTATCTCGGGGCCTCTCCTTTTGCCCCTCCACCCCCATGAACATGATACAGTTCTGTGGTGACCTAGAATCCTATTTTCGACGTCTCAGACTCAAGGAATATTTCCAACACACCTCTGACCAACATATTAACCCACAGAGACCTTCCTGCCAACACTACAAAAAGAAGGATTCTGGGTGGACTCCTCCTGAAGGTCGAAACAGCAGCCTGGATTTCTACATAGACTGCTTCCGCCGACGTGCACGAGCTGAAATTGTGGAAAAGCAGCATCGCTTACCCCATAACCTCAGCCATGCAGAACACAGTGCCATCCACAGCCTCAGAAACAACTCTGACATCATAATCAAAAAGGCTGACAAAGGAGGTGCTGTCGTCATCATGAATAGGTCGGAGTATGAACAAGAGGCTACTAGGCAGCTCTCCAACACCACTTTCTACAAGCCATTACCCTCTGATCCCACTGAGAGTTACCAAAAGAAACTACAGCATTTGCTCAAGAAACTCCCTGAAAAAGCACAAGAACAAATCCGCACAGACACACCCCTGGAGCCCCGACCTGGGGTATTCTATCTGCTACCCAAGATCCATAAACCTGGAAATCCTGGACGCCCCATCATCTCAGGCATTGGCACCCTGACAGCAGGATTGTCTGGCTATGTAGACTCCCTCCTCAGGCCCTTCGTTACCAGCACTCCCAGCTATCTTCGAGACACCACCGATTTCCTGAGGAAACTACAGTCCATTGGTGATCTTCCTAAAAACACCATCCTAGCCACTATGGATGTAGAAGCCCTCTACACCAACATTCCACACAAAGATGGACTACAAGCCGTCAGGAACAGTATCCCCGATACTGTCACGGCTAACCTGGTGGCAGAACTTTGTGACTTTGTCCTGACCCATAACTATTTCACATTTGGTGACAATGTATACCTTCAAATCAGCGGCACTGCGATGGGTACCCGCATGGCCCCACAGTATGCCAACATTTTTATGGCTGACTTAGAACAACGCTTCCTCAGCTCTCGTCCCATAATGCCACTACTCTACTTGCGCTACATTGATGACATCTTCATCATCTGGACCCATGGAAAAGAAGCTCTTGAGGAATTCCACCATGATTTCAACAATTTCCATCCCACCATCAACCTCAGCCTGGACCAGTCCACACAAGAGATCCACTTCCTGGACACTACGGTGCTAATAAGCGATGGTCACATAAACACCACCCTATATCGGAAACCTACTGACCGCTATTCCTACCTACATGCCTCTAGCTTTCATCCAGATCATACCACTCGATCCATTGTCTACAGCCAAGCGCTACGATATAACCGCATTTGCTCCAACCCCTCAGACAGAGACAAACACCTACAAGATCTCTATCATGCATTCCTACAACTACAATACCCACCTGCTGAAGTGAAGAAACAGATTGACAGAGCCAGAAGAGTACCCAGAAGTCACCTACTACAGGACAGGCCCAACAAAGAAAACAACAGAACGCCACTAGCCATCACCTTCAGCCCCCAACTAAAACCTCTCCAACGCATCATCAAGGATCTACAACCTATCCTGAAGGACGAGCCATCACTCTCTCAGATCTTGGGAGATAGACCAGTCCTTGCTTACAGACAGCCCCCCAATCTGAAGCAACTACTCACCAGCAACCACACACCACAAAACAGAACCACTAACCCAGGAACCTATCCTTGCAACAAAGCCCGTTGCCAACTCTGTCCACATATCTATTCAGGGGATACCATCATAGGGCCTAATCACATCAGCCACACTATCAGAGGCTCGTTCACCTGCGCATCTACCAATGTGATATATGCCATCATGTGCCAGCAATGCCCCTCTGCCATGTACATTGGCCAAACTGAACAGTCTCTACGTAAAAGAATGAATGGACACAAATCAGACGTCAAGAATTATAACATTCAAAAACCAGTTGGAGAACACTTCAATCTCTCTGGTCACTCGATCACAGACCTAAGAGTGGCTATCCTTCAACAAAAAAGCTTCAGAAACAGACTCCAACGAGAGACTGCTGAATTGGAATTAATTTGCAAACTGGATACAATTAACTTAGGCTTGAATAGAGACTGGGAATGGATGAGTCATTACACAAAGTAAAACTATTTCCCCCCCCCACCCCACCCCCCACTGTTCCTCTGATATTCTTGTTAACTGCTGGAATTAGCCTGCCTTGCTTGTCACCATGAAAGGTTTTCCTCCTTTCCCCCCCCCCCGCAGCTGGTGATGGCTTATCTTAAGTGATCACTCTCCTTACAGTGTGTATGATAAACCCATTGGTTCATGTTCTCTGTGTGTGTATATAAATCTCTCCTCTGTTTTTTCCACCAAATGCATCCGATGAAGTGAGCTGTAGCTCACGAAAGCTTATGCTCTAATAAATTTGTTAGTCTCTAAGGTGCCACAAGTACTCCTTTTCTTTTTGCGAATACAGACTAACACGGCTGCTACTCTGAAACCTGTCATTATGCAAGGCTTCAGGATTAATTAATTTTAAGCAAATATTAGAAAAAATTAATTTTAAACTTGTATTGCAAATACTTATGCCGGAAACCTTGTTCTGAGCCTGGTTCAAAAGCCCACTGAAGTCAATGAGTATCTTCCCACTGACTTCAGTGAGCTTTGGATCAGATCCCCTCAGAGTCATGTTCATCAGATTAAAAAACAGGAAAAATACCATATGACCCTGGAGTCCAATGAAAACTAACCAATAACATTTGAGTTTTAGATAATCTACATGGTGAGTTGCTGGCTAATCCACAATACAATTATTTGCAGAAATTTCAGACAAATTTTTGAATAAAAGTTTTTGAATAAAAATAAATGAGAAAGACCATAAATTACTTGCAGAAAATTCCTGGACCAAAAAGAGAGGGTACATTCATCTCAGACATTATTTGCAGGAATCATTCATGCATCTTAAATATTTGCAAAACAGGAGTCAGATTTTCCAAACAAGATAGGTTGAGCTGTTCTCCCAGTTTCAGAGTTGCCATCATTTGCTCTTTCCCTGGTACAAGTTAGAGCTCTCTAAAGGCTACTCAGACTTCCTCCGATTGCCAGTGGTCAAGCCGGACAACCAGAAATCAACACAAATGCAGGCTTCACCATGCCCCTTCTCACCCAATATGCCCTCTTGGCCTCAGGTTGGCATGGAATGGTAGTATACAAGCCACTAAAACAGCTCTTCCTGACTTGAGGATGCCCCTCAAGGGAGTCCTCGCATATCTGAATTTGCCAGCTTTATGGCTGCTTTGTGCCACCTGTGCAGTTCCCTGAGAGCAGGTGGGGTGGAAATAAGGAATGTTGATTTTATAAGTAATCAGCAATATTCTACTTGCACTAATGAGAAGTAATAGTTTGGAAAGAAAACCGTGCATTAACAATTGTTAAAAACCTTGTCGGTACAATAAACAATAGATTTCTACCCTTAATAAGTGAAGGCCACTGAATATTTTCTCAGTGACTGATCCAGCACTATTTCTACTTACTTTTAAAAAGATACATTTGAAATGCTAAGTAGCAGAGGGAATTGCCCATGGGTTTCCCACATTTGCGATGTTTCTTGGCAATCCCAACTTCTTTATCTAGAACTTGAATCATTCTAAAAAGATCCCTGTATCCTGATAATGGCTATACCAATGCCCTTCAAATCTCCTGATCTTGCTTTCAAAGGAGGACGCTCATGGGTTTCCAAGTGATTCTCACACTTTCCTGCATAGCAAATGATGGGTGTCCCCCCCACCCCTATGTTTGTGTTTTTACATTATCAGTAAAATTCTAAAATCAGAAAGAAAGGGAATACTTTTCTTCTAAATCCTCTCACTTTCAAATCTTGGAAAGCAGAAGTATGATTATATATAAAGCAGAGAGAGCAAGAGGATGGGTTTGTGATTAATATGCTGGACTAGGACTCAAGAGATCTGGATTCAGTACTCAACTCAGAAACACTGTGACACTTAGGCCAGGTCTATATTGGGAAAGCGCGCCTGGTACAAATATAGCCTATGCCAGGCCAGGTCTATACTGGCAAAGCGCTCCTGGTACAAATATAGCCTATGCCAAGCACTGGCTAATACCTTATTGCAGCCTCCTCACCCCTCATGTAAAAAACAAGTAAAGCTGTCCAGAAATTTTCTGATGAAACTTTTTTCAATCAGCAAGTGCTGATTTGTCAAACCAAAACCGTTCAAGGGAAAGAGTTGGTTCTGACAATGTTTTCATTTCAATCTTTTTGAAGAAAAAAAAAGTTTAGACATTGTTTAAATGTTTCATGTTGATGTTTTTGAAATAAAAAATTCCAGTTTTCAGGTACAAAATGACTTTTGGTTTTGAAATTTAAGCTAATTATAGTAAAAGCTTTAAAAATGATAGTCTAATTTTAAAAATGTAAAATGATTGCAATTGGTACAGTTCATCTGACCTGCTCCAACAATTTTTTTTTCAGAGTTTTGGTTTGTGAAAATATTCAAGACATTTCATCCCTATTTCAAGTCTCAATATCTTGAAAATTTTCACAAGATGGGAAAACCATTTCTTGCCCAGCTCTACAAACAAGTTACAGTAGTGAAAGATCACTGTTGTCCATATAGCTGCAGCTACACTAGGGCCACATTCTGGCAAAGTTATGTCAGACAGCTGGCTTGAGATTCCAGTCCCACCATTGTTCACATGTAGACAGATGGTGTACCACCAGAAATCAATGGAGCTCTGTGAAAGCAAAACAGCCTGCCTGCATGGTATCGAGTGCAGGATCTGGGCCATAATCTCTCTGCCTCAGGGATGGGGATAATTGTTCCTTTCTTCCCTTCATTGTCTGCATTTCTAACAAAAGCTCCAGAGGACAGGGACTGTCTCTCGTTATGCAGATATACGACACATGACACAATGAGGAGACAACTCGGTTGGGATCTCTTAGTGCTCCTGTAATACAAATAACAATCACAACAACATATAAATTGTTGAAAGAGTAGCCAGGATTATTTAGAGGAGACATTTTGAAAAGCTACAGAAAATAATATTGCATTTAGACTTAATTGGAAGCTAGCATATTCTTAGCTTAATATAATTTGATATATTTTTATGAATTAACTAGCTTCCAAGTGTTTCAATGAAATGGCTATTTTCTTAGCCAATCAATTTGCCTCATGGTTTGTTAGTTGGTTTGATCTTCTACTCTTATGTTTTTTAAATTATCTTTTATTAAATTCATTTCTCTCGCGTGCTGAATGCTGCCAAATAAGATATCCAATAGCTTAAAAAGAAAAGAAAGACTGCTGGTTCATCTCTATTATATTGTCTATTATTTAAATCCAATTATTTGGAATTATAGGAATGATGATAATGGATTTATATATTGTGACCACTTTATATTTACCTCTGAAAAGATGTTATGGAGGTCTATCTTTAAAGTTTATTTTTGATAATCGCCACTCAGAGTTGGGCTGTTATCCAGCCATCGGTTCATAACATAATTTGATTAAAAGGTATCACTTACAAATATTGAAAAGGTTTTCTCTATAGTGCTGACCCAGAACAATGAGGGATGTCATCCAAAACAATTCCCTCCCCCACAACAACTCACACAAAAGATGTTCTCTGTTTGCTAAGCATCTTTGTTCTTTGTACTGTGATGCTTAATTTAAGATATAATGGATAATATTATAGTCATTTTAGACTTGTTTGGAAGAAATGAGGCCTGAGGCAAAGCATAGAACTCAATTTAATTCAGATCAACTTACAACTGTTGGCAATACCCTTTACAAAGGATCTTTGTGAGGATATAATTTTCTGAAATAATTTGCAGTTACTTTTTTCCTCCCTAATAATTATTTTTTTAAATTTCTTATGTGTCATGACTCCCAGCAGCATAGTGGTAAGTTTTATATAGAGACACTCTCTTAATGAACACTTTGCAATATATAAATTGGCATAAAGTTTTCTTTGCAGAGACATGTGTCTCCTATAGTTGATTGATAAATGAAGCATAAAACCAAGTTATTTCTGTGGGTCTCATCACTGTGACATCCAAGCACCTGCATAGCCTATATATCCAGAGTGAATTTCACCTAGAAGCAAATATCTTAAGTGGTGCTTAAGTTTTATTGTGAAGGTTTATGGGAAAGGAAGGTTTGCCCATAAAATATCAATAGGGAGGGGCTTCTAACCACTGCTCTCTGGTCTGTAGTGTATGGGACTGGAGACGGCCTTCATGCTGCCCCCCCCCAGATACTGGTGTGAAGGCAGCATTATTAACCTATTTGTATGTGGTAGTGCCTATAGTCAGGCAGTTGCAGTCAGGCAGGGATTGGTACTTCTTGGGATAGGCACTATGCATATACATGTAAGGAAAATATGGTCCTTGCACCAATAAGCTATTGGGAGATGCCACAAGATCCAATATTTTGTGGACCACTGTGACCCCTAGCATCACGCGCCAAGGGTACAGAGAGGCTGTGGCCACTATCCAAACCCACAGAACAGAGCTGCATCTGCTGGATGGCTGAGGTACATCCCTGCTTCCGAGCTTCCAGTTTTGGGCAGATGTTCCCTTCCAACTCTTCCCTCTTTATCTTCATAAAGCTTAATTATGAGGGTTTTAAGCAGTCAAAATGAATTTTGCCAGGAGGGAATTCAATTTGATATGCCTGGTCCTGTGCTAAATAATCCCGGGGGGGGGGAGGGGGGTTTGTTTGTTTATAAAGCATTCTTCCAAAATTGATTTGGCTCTAGTAAAATTGTGAAGTTTTTATATACACCGGAGGATTATGCAAGTGAATTACACTTCAGCAGAAAGGAGTTTGTGGATATTATTTTAGAGGGAAAATGTTAAAAATTATTTGACTTTTTGTGCTTGCAAAAGGGAGCAGAATGATCATTCCCGAGCTACAGTATTTAGTTCTAGAGTGTGGGGTCCTGCTCTCATTGATTTCAATGGAAGCAGGACTGGACCCAGAAGGAGCAAGTCACAGGAAGAAGCAAGCAGCCCAAAATTGACCACACTCTCCAACACATTTGCCTAAATCCAGATCAAGAAGGGCTTCTTGGGTTGAAGAGGTAGTTTAGGTTCCCAGCCCGTTCAGCCCTCTGCCTCTCTTCTGAAACCATCAATGCTGGCTTTTGAGATACAGCAACCTATACACTGGGAGCGTAGTTAAGATCCTCAAAATCACTTCCTAAAAGCCAAGTCAACAGTCAGGCAAATGGTAGCAAGTTTCACTACTGACTTGGGCTGGAGTTATTTAAGTGATCTCTGCTGCAAAGCATAGTGACATAGAGGTTTTATACTATTAGATACTGCTACCCCTGTGCTAGGCACATTTGAATCTCAGCCCTACAGAGATAGGCCAAGAAGTTGTTCATAAATTTAAAATACTTTCTTCTAAAAATACAATCCCTTGGGTGCTCAAATATCAATGTGAGAACCACTTAGCAGTTGCTGATGTGAATTCTTAACAAGTTTTCAATGTTTATTTAAATCCTTTCTCAGATGCTGACAACAAATAAAAGTAAAAGTATGGACTAATGGAAAGTAAAATTCAGCTGGCACCAGTTTCTAGACGAACATCTTCCAACCATGTGGTGACAGCAGCGTGATGTTAGCCTCAGCTCAGCATATCTAATACTATACACACACACTCAATATAGTGAATTCACTCAGCAGTCCAGACTGCTTTACATTTCCAGTTTTTCCGACCCCTATATATTAACTTGAAATTGCTTTCCTCAAACCAGGTGGCACATATTTGTTTCAAGAACAAGTCACACAGGAATATTGTTTCTCAATCTAGGAAATTAATTTTGGAGTCATGCACTCCAGCTCACTCCATGTTGAACATTAGACACTGCATGGAGCAAGGTAGCGCTAATAGCACCTAAGGCAATTTCCTTTATTCCGTTTCTTTTCAGTTGCCAGCTGGAGTCTGAGCTAAAAATAGCCTTGCTGTGACAGAAAAATGAATCCTAGCAATAAGTGTATTCTGCAGTAACGCAATGAGCTCATTGTCTATGTGTTAATGGATGAACACGGGGGGGGGGGGGGGAGAAGAGGGAAATTGAATAGCATGGTACAATAAAAAATTAGAATTTTGTGTTATTCTTTTTACCTCGGGAGTTCCTCTAACAGTTCTGAAAAAAAATCATAACCAGCTTATCAGTTTATAGTAATATAAAAATAATGTATATAAAACAATTAAAAATATAGGTAAGACATTCTCAACCAGAGTATTTCCTCTTTGTGAAGAATTATTACTTGCTGTGTTATTCTATTTTATCTATAGGACGTTATAATTGCACTATAGTTAACATATGCTGTCTCATTAATGAGAAGTGAAGCATAAGTGAGAGCTATTCAAAAACTAAGGAATTTCTGGTGGAGATCACCAAAATCCAAGAGTTGCTCAGATGCTGTCAATTGCCAAGGGTGACAAACTATGCTAAAGGCATCTGGCCCTCAGATACTAATGGAAAATGTCAATAGACACACCTTATCATCTGAAGGCATATTGTATTACTTTTATGGGAGATTTTCAATGGGAAACAATGACACATGATTACAGCTATGATTTAATCTTGGGTATTTTTAGTAAAAGTCATGGACAGGTCAGGGGCAAGAAACAAAAATAGTCACAGCCCATGACCTGTCCATGACTTATACAAAAAAATAACCTTGATTGAATCTTGGTGGGGAGGGAGACCACAGCACTAGCTGCATGGGGGAGCCCCAGGGGCCCTGCTGCCGCTCTGGCTGCTGCTATAAGAGGGAGCCCTGGGACCAGCCGCTGCTCTGGACGCCCTGAGACTACTGCTAGGAGCCACCAAACTGCGGCCGCTCCTGCTGCACCCAGGACTGCTGCTCAGGCAGTCCCCGGGGCCAGCCACATCAGCCACTGCTAGGGCAGTCCATGGGTCCAGCTGTCCGGGGCAGTCAGAGCAGCGGCTGGTGAGACTGGGTCCGGGGCTGAGGCTGCTCCAGCAGCAGCTGGTACAGCTGGCTGCGTGGCCGCCTGAGTGGCTGGCTGCAGAGCCACTCCAGCCGTGGTCAGCATGGCTGACCCCAGGACCGCCTGAGCAGCTGGCCCTGGGGTCAGCCTCACTGGCTGCTGCAGAAGCCATGGAGGTTGCAGGAAGTCACAGAATCCTCCACATGACAAACATGGAGTCCTACATGTTTAGTTCAGCATCCCTGCAGCAATGCTATTCTTGTGTTGATGAAACCTCTATTCTGGTGTTGGTGTCTGGACAATAAGGGGCAGAATCCACTCTAACGGAAGTGAATAGCAAAATATCTATAGATTTCAGCAGGACCTTGAGATGCTAACCCAGGCAGTGTAGGCAGAATGGAAGCTTAAAGGGACAGTCAACTTAAATTACATTGAAAAACAAACACTGAATCACTTATGACTATCACTACAGGTAACACAATCATTTTCAGTTAGAGTAATGTTAACAAAAAAAGGCTCTTTTTGTGTACTTGCCAGATATTTTTGTATGGTCACTTTCACTGTTTCCCCTCTATAGCCAATCCGTGCCACCCCGTTCATGTGGGTCTTTCACACAGCACCGGGGAAAGAACACACATTTTTTTAAAAATAGAAAAATTCAATTGTAACTCTCCCTCTCCAGCTTGGCAAAGAGCATACAGTTCAGGTTTTTTTTGTGGGGAACTGCTAGGAGATAGAGGAAAGGAAAGAATGAGGAAGCGGTGATTTAAGGGGGGAAAACCTATCCAAGTATAAAAAAATATTGGGGAAAGTCCAACAAGTGCCTTTGTTTCATAGCACAGGAAAATTCCTTTTCCCTGACCCAAAAGATAGTTTGCAATAGTGACAGTCTCACATAAGGAAGAAAACTCAGTGGATAAAAGATGCTCTCCAAAGACCTAGGAAGTGATAGAGAATGGTTAATGAAGGATATAGCTAGCCCAGCAGGACTATGAAGAGGACTTGTGATAGGAGACTTTTGGGGAGCCACTGACCCAGGAAAGCACAGAGCATGTCAGATTTGAATTGAACTGCCAACTTAGGCCCAGCCAAGAAGCTAAGTTGCTTATCTCACAGCACTATTAGAATGCAGATTTTCTCTTTTAGAACATTTAATAGGACACATTATATGAAGGACTCCCATGCCTTCAGGGAGAACAGCCTAACAATTAGGTCTTGCAAAATGTACACCCTTGGAAATGCAACAGAAGAAATATTTTGAGGCAGATCAACGATCAGGAACAGCCTTTTACCACTGGAAGACGAGGATGTGATGCACCATAAAAGAATTTTGATGCTGGAAGCAAAGTACAAATTCAGGCCTCAAACCTGCAAACATTTAAGCATGTGCTTCACCTAACTACTCCCTGGATTTCAATGGGACTGCTCATGGCAGTCAAGGTAAGCAGGTTCATAACCCTTTGTAGGATCAGGGCCACCATTAGAAAAAACGAGCACCTGCACCATATGATGTAGTTACTGCATACAACTAGAAAAGATTCCTAGCAAGTTTATCTGACAAAATTTAGCTTTTTTTTTTTTCTCCTGTTTATGATTGTCCATGGCAGCTTATGATGGTCTCAAATTTGTTATTCAAAGCTGTTCACCAAATCAATTTCTAAAAATGAATCTTGTTCCGTAGACAGTTTGCAAGAGGTCATGAGCTTTCAATATTTTCATCATGAGCTGCGTTAATGTTAATTGAACATTATGGTCACATGGTGTTCCTGTTCCCTAATTAGCTCAGCACAACTCCTAGAATCAGGTCTCCAGCATGACCATTTACACATAAAACTTCCAAGTTTGCTCTCTGTGAATAGTCTCCATTAGATATTTAAAATTTGGTGTTAAGAAATTGAACTTATTCAGTAGACTGTTTGTGGAAAGTGAACATACAAAGGGGAGTGAATGTAACCCATTGATCAGTGTATGTTGTGTCCTCTTCTGTACCTGATCCAGAGGATGCGAGTCTCTTATTAATTTAGATGGAATTAATGTAATCCAGTCACTGTCCAAAATCAAACGGTGTTAGACAAGTGTAACTCCAGGAGCCCCTCAATGCTCATTGGTGGGTATAACTCATATCAGGCCTGATACATATTATAACAGTGTGTTGTGGGCAGGGAGTGTATCTAAAAGGTATTGTCTAAACTGGTGATGCATTGGTGATCATTGGGTGATGTATGTACGAGTTACGTATGTGTGCGGATATGTCCTTAAAATGTGTTTTGGGGTCAGCGCACAAATCAAGCCTGTCCTAGAAAAAGGAATGTGGATTTATCAGTCTGACTGGCTTGATCACAGGCAGAGGACAATTAAAGTATATTTACATATAAGGTAAACAAAGCAAGCAGTTGAGGAAACAGCTCACTGAGCAAACTGTGAGACAGTCTGCACCCCCAGGAAGCCTTCCTGGCTCCTGAGGTAAAGACAATGGTCTTTAAGAGATATACAGGGAGAAAAAAAGAAAACTAGAATATCTGTCTATCACTTAGGGAATGGAGAGGACAACACCCTCTGATTGTGTGAACATTGTATCCTGTGACGGGGTTGGGACTCACCACCACAGCGCTTCCTGTTGTTCGCTCTGGGAATTAGCTCAGTTCATGCAGAGCGCCCTCTGCTGGTGGTGTCCCGTCCATCTCTCACCCTAGATTGGCATCTCGACCCACGTTGCTCCCAGCTCGCGGTATCCTCTTCAGGACACTACCACCTGGCAGCGCCCACTGGTCCAGTCTCACCCCCTTCCAGGGGTTTCGTGTCATCAGTAGGCCTTCTCTTTGCCCCGAGCCACAATGGCCAACCACACCCCAAAGTCTAACCCCTTTTGGCAGGGGTCTGGTGCAGTCCATGATGGTCACTCCTAATGGCCAGGTGGAAGTGCAAGGGGGAAGGGTCAGGCCCGCCCTCTAATCTGGATCCTGACCCAGGGACCCTTTGGTGGCAGCCTTCCTGCCTGCCCTCCTTCTCTCCCTTTGTCCGTCTCTCTCTCTCTCTCTCTCTCTCTCTCTCTCTCTCTCTCTCTCTCTCTCTCTCATTTCCCCTTTGCACCAGGCTAGGCCCTTCTTCTGAGGGCCTGCAGCCTGGCAGATACTGGACGGGAGTTGCCTTCTGCTCGCCGCGCCGCGGCATGCCACACCTGGTGCTAGTCTCCTCACACAGGAGAGGGACCTTCACCCTCTGAAGGCCGGGGCAGGCTTTATATAGGGCCAAGCCTAGCCCTGATAGGCTGGCTGTAATACTGGTCCTTATTGGCTCTCTAACAGGCCCTCCTTGATTGGCTGCCGCTTTCCACAGCCACTCTGGCCTGTTGTAGCCCCAATCTGGCATGGGGGTGGGGCACCGCCCCACCACAGATCCTCTGACCTAGAGATGCAAGTAATTTGATGTAAGTGAGAAAACTGCTTATGCAGAGATTGTACTGTAATTTGGTTAAATGCAGTTTTAGTCACTAGAAAGTATTGATTTGTTTTGTTTGTAACTATACTGGTCTCTTTTTCTCTTGCTTAGTATCACAAATCTATTCCCTTTATTAATAAAACTTATTTTTAATTTCACTGTAAACCATCTCAATGATGTTATATTGAAGTAAAGAGAGAGTCCTCAGCTAACCTAACGTGCAAGGGACTGGACACTGCAGAGACACTTCTCTGGGGAACTCACCAATTGTTATCTGCAAGGCAAGGTTAAGACTGGCAGAATCTCAAGGAGGCACAGAGACTCGTGTGGCAGGGAGCTGCCACACAATTTAAGCCCCAGCAAAGCGCTTCTTTGATGAGGCAGAAGAGTAACACAGTGGCTTATGTTTTAGGCATTCCAAGGAGAGCATCCCAAGGTGTAAAGTTTGGTAAAGTTTATGCACTAACTTCAGCCTGCTTAGTACCATGGCAAAACAAAACTAAAATTAAAAATCCATTTAAACCTTTTATTAAAAGGAAAAACAGCTAAAGCATTTGAAATGTAGAGTATTAAGTGAGGCTTTCATGTTGACAACATGCCTTATTCCCTGTAGCAGGAGAGAGTTTTCAGAAGGAAAAACCCAATTGTTTGACAGTCTCTTAGGCCTTGTCTACATTATTGGGGTAAATTGACCTAAGTTATGCTACTCACATAGCTGCAGTCGACGTAGCTTAGGTCGACTTACTGCGGTGTCTACACTGTGCTGAGTCGATGGGAGATGCTCTCTGGTCAACTTACCTTACTCATCTCGTTCTGGTGGAGTACTCAAATCAACTGGTGAGCACTCTGCTGTTGATTTAGCGGGTCTTCAGTGCATCGATCGCAGCAGCGTAGATCCCTGGTAAGTGTAGACATTGCCTTAGATGGTAATAACTGTCCTTCTGGGGAAAAGAGAAGAAGATAGCTCAGATGAGCTGGAGCTGCTGAAATCCTATCCAGTTTTATCCCAAGTGAAGTTTGGGATTCAGCTGGAGCCAGTAGAAGTGGCAATGTCATATAGGCTCCCTGGCTTGTCTGGTTAGGAAGTCTCTCAGGATCAGGATAACAAATGTTGGGGTCCCAGGAGGTGGCAGCCATGATAGTGAAGTTTGCTCCAGTAGCCAGTTTTTCTCCACAAACTCTTTCTTTAATGATCAACAAAGGGAATGGTAGGTGGAATAGCCCATCCCCTCATTTTGTCCAACCATTAGGCCTAGTTTCTGACACACCAATTTTGGTTCACTGATTTCTGGTTTCACACTGTTCTTGTTTATCAAGCATGATCTTAACATAGTCCTTCACTTATATTGTTAGGCATTTTTGTTTGTACCAAATTAGTGTTTGTCTCCCTTTTGAACCCTTTTCCCATCAACATTTGTTAGCATAGGTTATTGTGACACTCATGAACTTTCACTTACCCTAATTGTGAGCTCAACTGTAAAAGTAAGTTGGTAGGCCCAATTATCACAGCAGTCTGTTATAGTTCTCAGCCAGCAAGCCAAGATCATTAGCTCAAGATCTTAGCTTTAAAAGTTCCAGATACAAACCCTGGTGTCTGCCACATGAACATAGATGAAGGAAATTAGAATTTTTTAAATTTCAGCAAACTACAACAGATTTGTTGAGGTACACAACCACCTCTATTACTTAATATAGGCATGCTTATATAAGGAACACGAGTGAGGATAGATAGTATTAGGAAGGAGTTTCAAGTGCAATGGGATAAAAGTATGTCCCATCAATTAAATCACATGAAGGCAGACAACTAAATACTGGCAAATTGTATAAGGGCTTGTGTACAAATGCAAGAAATCTAAATACTAAAAGGGGGAACTTGAATGCCTGGTATTAAATGAGCATATTGATGTAAGAGGCAACATAGAAACTTGGCAGAATGATGACATTCAATGCGACACAGTAATACTAGGTACAAAATATATATGAATGACAGAGTAGGGCATGCTTGTGGGGAAATGGCACTATATGTGGGGAAAAAAAGCTTAGAGTCAAATATGATAAAAATCTTAGATCAACTGTATCACAGAATCTCTATGGATAGAAATTTCATGATCGAATAATAAGAATATAGCAGCAGGAATATACTATCAACCCGACCAGGATGGTGATAGTGATTGTGAAATGCTCAGGGAGAATAATAACGTGGGATTTCAACTATCCCCTATTGACTGGGTACATGTTACCTCAGGACAGGATGCAGAGAAAAATTTCTAGACACCATTAATGACTGCTTTTTGGAGCACCTAATCCTGGAAATCACAAGGGATGAGGCAATTTTTGAATTCAATTCTAAGTGATGCACAGGATCTGGGCCAAGAGGTGAATATAGCTGAACTGCTCAATAATAGCGACTGTAAAGTAATTAAATTTAACATGCTGGAGGGGTGTGGGTGGCGGGAGGAAATACCAAAGAAGCCCACCACAATAGCACTTAACTTCAGAAAGGGGAACTACACAAAAATGAAGAGGCTAATTAAATAGAAATTAAAAGGAACAGTCACAAGAGCAAAATGCCTGCAAGTTGCATGGAAACTTTAAAAACACCATAATGGAGGCTCAAATTAAATGTCTATCTCAGATTAAAAAAAAAAAACCACTAGCAAAAGGACCAAAAAACAAACAAACAAACAAAAAAACCCCAAAACCCCCCAACAACCCCACCTTGTCTAAATAACTGAGTAAAATAAATAGAAGAAAAAAGGCATTCTTTAGAAACTGGAAGTCAAATCCTACTGAGGAAAATAAAGGAGCATAAGCTCTGGCAAGTCAAGTATAAATAGGCAGACCAAAAAAGAATTTGAAGAGCAAGTAGCAAAGGACAAGAAAACAAGGAAAAACTTAAATACATCAGAAGCAGAATGCCTGCCAATGAATCAGTGGGGCCACTGGACAAGCAAGATGCGAAAGGACCACTAAAGGAAGGCCATTGCAGAAAAGCTAAATTCTCTGCACCAGTCTTCCCTGCAGAGGATGAGCGAGAGATTCTCATTCCTGAGCAATTATTTTTAGGTGACAAAATCTCAGGAACTATCCCAGATTGAGGTGTTGATAAGAGGAGGTTTTTATCGAACTGATAAATAAAACAGTAATAAGTCACCAGGACCAGAATTCTGAAGGAACTGAAATATGAAATTGCAGAACTAATAACTGTGGTATGTAACCTATCATTTAAAATCAGCCTCTGCACCATACGACTGGAGGATAACTAATGCAACTTGAGTTTTGAAAAAAGGCTTGAGGGATTCTGGCAATTACAGGCCAGTAAGCCTAACTTCAGTACTTGGCAAATTGTTTGAAATAATAGTAAAGAACAGAATTATTTGACACATAAATGAAAACACTTTGGCGGGAAAAGATACAACAAGGCTTTTGTAAAAAGAAATCATGCCTCACAAATCAACTAGAATTCTTTGAGGGGGGGTCAACAAATATGTGAACAAGGGTGACTGAGTGGACATAGTGTACTTGTCTTTCAGAAACCCTTTGACAAGGTCCCTCATTAAAGGCTCTTAAGCAAAGTAATAAGTCATGAGATAAAAGGGACAGATCAGTAACTGGTTAAAAGACAGGAAACAAAGAGTAGGAATAAATGGTCAGTTTTCACAATGTAAAGAGGTAAATAGTGGTGTCTCCCAGGAATTTGTACTTTGACCAGTGCTGTTCAACATATTCATAAATGATCTGGGATAAGGCGTAAACAGGGAAGTGGAAAAATCTACAGATGATTCAAAAAATTATTCAAGATGGTTAAGTCCACAGCAGACTACAATGATTTACAAAGGGATCTCAGAAAACTGGGTGGTTGGGCAACAAAATGGCTGATGAAATTAAATGTGGATAAATGCAAAGAAATGCACATTGGATAATATAATCCCAACTATCCATACAAAATAATGGAATCTAAATTAGTCTGTTAGCGCTCAAAAAAGATCTTGTAATCACTATAGATAATTCTCTGAAAACATCTGTTCAACATGCAGCAGCAGTCAAAGAAGCTAACAGAATGTCAGAAAAAAAGTAGGGATAGATAAAACAGAAAATATCATAATACCGCTATATAAATCCATGATATGCCCACATCTTGAATAATGCATGATGAACCACTGGTCATACCCAGTATGCCATTGTTGTGTTCTTACCCAAATGGACAGTAACTGAGAGAAAACCTCAGCTAGACGATAATGAATCAAAACAAGCCTGAGAATGGAGACAGTAATAATTAAAAGATTAATGTGATTTACAAGGTGATTGGAACAAAGATAGGCCTATGCAAGGTGTGTCTAACAAGAGGGACCTTTCAGGCTTGGAAGGTCAAAGGAAGCATTTTATCTTCTAGGTGTGAGATTATATAAACATAGATAGTGGACTAGTAGCTAAGCACTGAAGTACTGTAAGAGGAGGTAAGAAAGGTTCAGATTCAACACTGTACTGAAACATCTGCCTAACTTCAAGCATGTGAGTAATCCCATTAGTTTAAAGCTAGGCAGATGCTTCAGTACCTTGCTGAATAAGGCCCAGCACAGATTCACATACTTATTGTTTACAATGTTTAAAGAATGGGAGAAATAATGATAATGCACTCTTGTAATACACTACACATAGCTACTGCAGGAAAGTGCTTCTGCCTGTTGAAGATGCAGCGCAGACGCCTTTCCTACTCTTTGTCATATCACTGTACCGAGCATGGTTGCACAAATACAGTTGTATTTTTACACCTGAACATATCAGCCCGTAATGCCAAATGCCAGGATTGAGGAAGGAATAATTGGGGCTGCTGGAATTGACACCACTGCATAGGGCCAGGAAACAATGGTGTACCATTTAAGTCCCATTTATTTTGAGGTCTTAAGTCAAACTTAAAACTGTAGCCTTTGGGGACAGATATTTGCTAGATAAGGCAATAAGTAATGCAATAAGCATACAAGCCTCAAAGCCCATAAGACAATAGCTAACTAATCAAGACATAGGGCCAAAGAGACTTAGCATAAGCACCTAACCAGTACATGACCCTACATCATAAGTTACCATACAATAGACTGCTGCATGGAGTAAGTGTATTAAAACTGCTAATATTTATATATGCTGCAATGTATCAGTTAAAGCCGGTTAGAGTAGTTTGGACATTTCGCCGATATAGGCTGTCAGCAATGTGCTTGCCACAAGTTGTCATGATGACTAAGTGATATAAATATTAATGAGCATGCAGGGGACTAACGAGTTAGGCTAAGAGAAACAGGGCACCCCAATATTAGTAGGGTGAAGAAATACAGATAAGGAAAAGGGCTGAAACCCCTACTGAATATACATTAGGCATAATGGCATCAACGTAACACATAATAAAAGCTCTATTCCAGTCTGCGTGCCTTGGGAGATGCCAGTATGGAGTACCACTGGTGATGGTGATTAGGAAGATAATGGCTAACACTTCAGGTTGTTCTGCAAGGAAAGGTGAGAATATATGGATGCTCAGAAACCCATTTTACGTTATCTCTATCTACCTTGCTGGGTTGTAGTGTTTGTAACTTTGCTAACCATGTCAATAAAAATGTTACAAATATAGAAGTTTTTTCCTAAGTAAGAGTATTGCAACTGTGCACATTGGGATTCCCAAATTAATATAATTCTAACACTGGGCCTGATCTGGGGGGATTAGAGCCTACAAATCTCAGTGTATTAATTTGTCAGTTGAGCATTCTTAAGTAATACATAATCAATAGGTTACATAACAACTGGTGTATAGTTCTTATACTGGGTCTCTATAGAGAGGTGGATTTTATGCTCAGGGAATAGGACATCATCAGTTCAGCAAAATACAAGACCAATCATTGTGTCTTGCTGAACCAAAAAAAAGTATGTGAGAACAAAATGCAGACGAGTGGGTTGCAGACCTGCCATAGCCTAGGCTAAGTGTTGGATTCCTGAATAGGGCCAGGGCATCGGACATGAGTGGGGAGAATGAATGAAATGACAACAAAGGTTAACAATTCTTGTAGAATAGGGGAAAGCCTGAGCTGGAATTTGGAATGGGAGGGAGAAAGTGAAAAATTCATTCTTCCTGAAGTCTGTGCAGAGCTAGTTCTTACATTGTGGCAAAACCTGCAGTCACAGGTTTCCTAGTTCCCCTAATCTGGGGTATCCCATCCCACCTGGTTAAACTGACATGTCAGTGTGAGGTTTATTGTGTATTTATTTATTTATTTTTTTAAAAAAGCTTAGTTTCCGGAGCTCAGTTACATAGCAACTGAAAAGTAATCTGCAATTATGTGGCTGTGTGACTGCAGTATACACAGAACCTACTCTAGCTCCACATAGCATAGACTAAGCTACTCCACCCTGAAGGAGATATCTTGGGGATATGTCTACACAGGGATAAAAAACCTGTGGCACAGCTGCAGCTGGCCCCGGTCAGCTGACTTGGGCTCAGGGGCTAAAAAATTTCTGTGTAGATATTCAGGGTCCCAGAGCTTGGACGCCAGCCCAAATGCCACCACAGCAGTTTTACAGCCCCACAGCCTGAGCCCTGTGAGCCCAAGTCAGCTGACCCAACACCCACGGGTGTTATTCCTATTTGGGTACATCTACACAGAAATCACTTGAGTCCCATGGGGAATCAGGATGTCTCCTGGCCTGTCTGGAACACAGAGCCTTCTCCTTTGTTCTGTTAGCAGGATAGCTCCACCCACTATTCTGTTAACTCACTGCATAAAACACTCACCTCTCAATTATAGACTTCTTACTGTCATTCCCACTCCCTACAATTCTGAGCTAACTGCCATGGCAGAATAGTTTGGAATAAATGGGAGAGGAGGTGGTTTTATACACAGCGACCATCCATCTTGGGGTCATGGGCTCGATTGACTAGCCTCATAATGGGCTCTGCTTTGCTTGATCCGGCTATATTTGGGTGGGAGGTTTGAGATTTAGAAGAGCTACATTTGGTCATGTGCTGTTAGATGGCTGTAAATATCCTGGTAGAAGTTGATGGAGATGATGGTGGAAGGATCATGTCTGGGACAGAAGGAGTGAGAACTAGAGCTTGACTTTTCTTAGTTCTGAGAAATAATAGTCACAATTTGTATTAAGGGCACATTTATAAATAGTTTATATAGGGTTAATAAATAAGTATATTTCAGACATGAGTAGTATATGTCATAGATAGGTATAAATGCATCAGTAGTTGTGTTCTAGATGGTTCTACATGGTTATAAAGAACCTACTGATCTGTTGGTCTTTAACATCTATATCAATTGATTAATCACTGTTTATTATTAGCCCAATATAAAATTTTTGTAAGTGTGATTAACCCCACTGATGGAGGGAGAGTTAGAGCTTAAATTCTTAAATAGAATAATGTTCTTAGGTGGAGAATAAGAAAAAACACAACCTTCTCACCAGCACAGGACTTGGTGGAGATGAAGGGATATCTTATAAAGAGGCCTGAAGTAGAAAGTTCAGATAAGAGTGAAGCAATTTTGGACAGGAAAATAACTCCTGGAAGGAACAGGCACCATGGAGTGGATAGGAGGAATTAAATTTCTACATCGGTTGATTTTAGTCTGACACAGAGAAGACAACAATTCTTGATACTGAAACTCTGAGAAGTAGGGCTGAGAGAACCTTCTTCGCAAGAGCAATGGAGCAGTGAACTCCATGGAGATTAAGCTGAACTGAATGCTGAAAACAAACTGAAGCCTGAAAATAAGGCTTGAATTTGTGAGTGCCAAATGGCTACATTAATATTGGCTGAAATCTCAGTTGAACTGAAGATGCAAACGTAGCAGTGTGGCATGAAATAAAGAACAGGCAGGAAGTGAAGTGAAGTGCAGAATTGCAGTTTCCTTCATGAAAAGAACAGGAGCACTTGTAGCACCTTACAGTCTAACAAATTTATTAGAGCAGAAGCTTTCGTGGGCTACAGCCCACTTCATCGGATGCATAGAATGGAACATATAGTAATATATATATATTATATATACACACACACACACACACACACACACACGGTGGAAGTAGCCATACCAACTGTAAGAGACTAAATAATTAAGATGAGCTATTATCAGCAGGAGGAAAAAACTTTTGTAGTGATATCCAAGATGGCCCATTTAGACAGTTGGCAAGAAGGTGTGAGGAGACTTAACATGGGGGAAATAGAATCAATATGTGTAATGACCCAGCCACTCCCAGTATCTATTCAAACTCAAGTTAATGGTATCTAGTTTGCATATTAATTCAGGCCCAACAGTTTCTCATTGGAGTCTGTTCTTGAAGCTTTTCTGTTGCAGAATTGCCACCCTTAAGTCTTTTACTGAGTGGCCAGAGAGGTTGAAGTGTTCTCCTACCGGTTTTTGAATGTTATGATTCCTGGTGTCAGATTTGAGTCCATTTATTCTAGATATCTAGAGATATCTAGTTTGGCCAATGTACATGGCAGAGGGGCATTGCTGGCACATGATGGCATATATCACGTTGGTAGATGTGGAGGTGAATGAGCCCCTGATGGCATGGCTAATGTGATTAGGTCCAGTGATGGCGTCACTTGAATAAACATGTGGACAGAGTTGACATCGGGCTTTGTTGCAAGGATAAGTTCCTGGGTTAGCTTTTTTGTTGTGTGATTGCTGGAGAGTATTTGCTTCAAGTGTGGGGGTTGTCTGTAAGCGAGGACTGGTCTGTCTCCCAAGATCTGGTAGCGTGAGGGATCATTTTTCAGGATAGGTTGTAGATCTTTGATGATGTGCTGGAGTTGTTCTTCCTCTAGAATTTCTATTTACAAACACTATTTATAAAGATGTAATTGACTGTTCAAATAGCTGATGCTTAAAATGGATTTCCTTGTATACCGACCACACAAGTGCTATATTATAAATATACAAATTACATACATGAAAGTGTGATGTATGATTCTATAACATACTGTGTACTTTCATGGCTGCTAAATACAGGACATAAAAACACAGGGACAATGTTAGTTTTATGTAAGGGTGACAAACCTTTGCAATTCCTATTCCCTACTGTAGAACTGTAGGCTGACTTTAGTCCCGAGCCTGATTTTACCAGGTTTGGATTCTACCTGATTGGATATGCTAGCGCTGGTCAAGTTGCAGTTTCTATCCTCTCCAATATTTATTGTATTTTCTTCTGTTGCCAGTAGCCTACGAGAAGAGGATGGAAGAGAGAATTATAAGTCTCTGCCTGACCATATTTTTTTTCTATGAATGGGACAGAAATATACTGAGTGTAGCTTTTTCCCTAATAAATGTAACACAAACTATGTTCCCTAGTTCATGGGTCCTCATCCTGGAGGGTCATTATCCCTGGAGGTCTCAAACAAGTCCAGGAGGGGCATGGCCTCCCTCCCTTTTTATGGCTCAAAGGAAAGAGGATCCCCAATTTTTTCTCTTATAACATGGGGTCACAGTATGGAAAAAAAGAATTGAGATGCTTACCAAGGTATACGTGCAATTACATTTTCATGCCATGAAGACTTAATTTATTGTCTATCCTGCTCCTTCAACAAAACACGAGATGAAGAATTTTCCTACACTTCAGTTATGCTGTACATTTTTCCTTTTTTGTATGCAATATTAGATGTAATTAGATCTCTGCCACACTCAGCATTTCCAAGTTGGTGTCATTGGGCTGTACCTTAGATTCCTCATCAAGTTCAGTTCTGCACGTACTGTAACAATAGTGTTCTTTTTCTAAATCGGCTTCAAGTCACAAACAAACTCAGTTTAATGCTCTGCAGAATCCCAGCTTTGCAACGATCTGTCTTGTTTATAATTCCTTGGGTAAAAAAAAATCCTTTTCATATATTTTACAATATATGATATACACGTGTTATTAAGAGTTCGGATTTCTCTAGAACCAAACCTTACAATAGCTTGCAGTTAGACATTGGGAATGCTCCTGAACCTGAGGTAAAGAAAGCAGATTATAGGGTATATCCCCAAGACTAAAGAGGGTGAGCATATCCAGACAGGAATCCCCATGAAACACAAGACTGCTATCCACAGCAAGTACACTACATCTAAAAGTAATATATAACAAAGGCAAATGTTAACACATGAACTCATTCATTCAACACTGTTTAATACTTACACTCTAAGTGGCATTATGTCCCCATAAGTGAAGTGAATGCAAGGCACTTGATTAAAATACAGTATCCTCAACTAATGTATGTGTTAGGTTAATAGCTCAATTGTATACAAAATCCAGTAACATAGATCCCACTAGAATTTCCTTGTATGCATTATACATACTACAGTCACACTATATATAAATAACTTTTACTTTGAGCTTGTGTGTGTCACTGCAGCCCTTGTTTAGGGGTGAGTGTCACTGAAGAAAGTTTTTAAAGACAACACAACAGTGTACAATCAATCTATCTAGATAGCCTAATTTGTCCTACTGAACTGCAAGTGTTTGTCACTGTGATGGATACACTGCTCTCCAATATCTTTCTTTAAAAAGGCTCACCCACCCTGCTCCCACACACAGTGATGTGCTCAATATGGTTAATTTCAAAACCAAGTTGGAGAAATCAAAAAAGCAGTTCATACAATAATGAAACACTATTATAGATGTGGCGATCATCACTTATGCACTAGATACAACACACTCTGTTGTGAAATCTTAATGCATTCAGCTGAAGAGATACATGTGTGGAATATGGTTTTGTGAGGGCATGCAATTCCTAGTGGTCATATATGTTGGCTATGGAGTATGATGAGCTACCTAGGGGAAAAGTTTATCTTAGTAGGCCAGGGCAAGAAGAGAATACCCAGCTTCACAGCAAAGGGCCCCAGTACAGATGGAGGTGGTGGTGGGGGTGGGGGTGGTGAAAAGGAGAGCTCATGTAAGCAAACTATTCCTGTGCACTGCATCTATATTCATTTCTTCTCTGCCTCTGACATCTGTGTAAGCCATAGGTGTTACAACAAACCAGGAGTTATATGCATCTGTAGCACGTGGTCTCATGAAGGGGAGACAGATCAATCCTTGTTCCTGGCAGATTGCTTTTTTGTTCAATTAACACACATTTAGGATGAGAGAGATGCTACTGGATTACTGGAGGCAGGCTGTTTAAAAGAGCACCTGTCCTCAGTCTCCATAGCCAGTTGTGGGACCTCTACCCTTACTACAGTTATGGGTTCAAATGATCAAATTACAGCCCTTCTCCAATTCCTCTCCAGTCATCACTAGGGTGAGGCTCCATCTATTCTCCAGGGCTGTGTTTGGTGCTCAATCAGCAAGGAGATGTCACCTTTAGGACATGTAGCCATTAAAAAAAAAAAAAAAAAGAGTCAGCCACATCTTCTATTGCTGACAAAACTACAATTATGAGTATTCTGAGCTCAGAGTTGGGGAAGGAGGATGGGCCTGCTATAATAGCACATTTCAACTTGCAGGCATCCCAGAATGTAATTATGCACTTGCTGTGTTTATTTGTTTTAACATTTGCTTCACAGGTTTATAGAAATCTGGCCCCTAGGTTATAGTAGTACCTGGTCATGGTCTACTCTTGTGAGGTGATTTAAGATTAAAAAGAAAAGGAGCCCCCTGTAGCATCACATGAGCATTATAAATCCATATCCTCTTAAAATCAAAAAGTTTATAATGACAATCATTATTTCAACATGGAAATTAAGGATATTGTTCATTGTTTTCAACATGCATCAGCTCCCTTCTAATGAAGATATATTCATTATTGCAACTAACATTAATGGATATGATAGTCTTTGCATCTCAGCTGTATATATCATGTCTTGAATTAAGTTACAAAAATGGCCAATGTGTTACATGAATGTTTAGGTATCTATTTTACTTCATTTAACTGCACGTATCCTGCGTATTGGGACTGTTTACCCAGAAATGCTCCACTAATATGGCAAAAGCTTTGGAACAGGTAGAGAACTCCACTGTGTGATAAGAGGTATGTTATAGTTACGTATTAGTTCATACAAAAAAAAATCAGTAAATCATCTGTTTATTTGGCATCCAACTGCATTGAATTCACTAGGATTTGAGAGGCAGTATAAGCCAGGATCAGGTGTGAAGGAGTGAACCAGGTGTAAGACAGTTGACAAACAGGCCCTTTGCCCTAGATCAATCAGGGACTTCGGTGTGCGACTCATTGCAACGCTGAGCGTCATGGCACCTAACTTGTAGGCATCTAGAAAAATCACAGGAACAACACTATGATCCACAAAGCCTGAAGTAGGCTCTGTATTTAATGAATAGGGAGAGGGAGACCCCTTAGAATGGAGTAAAATATGACACAGGAATACAAGACAGAGATGGCTGAAGTGTATAATTTTTGGGTTTTTCTTCTTCTCTTTCTCTCACACACACACTTTTTTCATGGAAGCCTTCTAAATAAAATACTGTGTTTTTTTTTTAAAAAAAAGATATTCCTTAAGTTATGGAAAAATTCATTTTTAACTTTCATGGTTTGGGTTTTTTCCCCTTCATCCCTTCCCAGCATTTCCCTTTTGCAGTGGATTTTTTTTTTATAATTTCAAGAAATTGTCCTTCACTTCCCCCTGCAAATCTTTTGCCTTTTTACAAAACACAAAAACAAATACAAAACACAACATAACAAAAAAACAGCCTTCCCCTCTTCCCAAACTTTTACAAAGAGGAAGCAATAATAAGTGAGAGAAAATGGTTTATTCTCACTTCCAGTGCTGATGGTTGGGGTGAGTGTGTTAAAACAAAGACCCCCTCATGTCTGAAGTATTGTGGGAGTATCTCCACTATTTCAAAACAAAAAATATGTAGTTAAAAATTTTCAATAAAAATGTTGTGTCAATATTTCACAATTTTTTGTTTTCAATTAAATCTGATTTTTCAAACAAAAGCTTCTCAAACATTTCAACTGGCCCTACAAAATAAAGCATTCCTTCACCCAGTCTTGTAAAGTTTAATAAAGACAAGAAACAAGAAAAGAAAGTAGCAGCACTGATCACAGTATGCGTATTAACAAGAGTCACAGGTACAAAGAGCCAAGTCGTCATAGCAAGAGCCAGAAAGGAGACATGCAGCAGGGTAGAACTGAGAAAAAACTTCTACTCACAATTATAATTTAGGCACCATAAGCCAGGCATAGGCTGATGATCAGTTCTAAAGGAACCAACCCTCCTCTGTCTCAAGGAGGCCTGGAGAGTCTCTCCCATTCACTACAAACAATTTGTAAACTCAGAGGGAGGGGAAAAAATTCCCATACCTCAAGAAAACTGGTCCAGTCTTTTCGCTGGCTGAGAGGATGAACATTTGTAGCCTGAACTTCTCTTCCTGTTGAGGAAAATCCCTTACTCTTCTCATTTCTCCTAAGATGCCCCCCTCTGCTTCCAGCATGCAAGTGGTTCATTGAACTCTTCAGCTGTGGATAAGCATGCTAACTTCTGAAAGCGTCATCTTTTGAGATTCACCTGCAATTAGTTTCCAATTATCAATGTTGGCAATTGGACTGCCCTCCCTTTGTGCCTTCCTTTTATGTCTTAATTTTGCTTGTGGCAGATTTGCCCTTTCTGATTCCACACAGATGTGCACCAACAACTCCTCCTGGCATTTCCTCTGGCTTTTAGAAAAGAGAAGATGGATGAATTATCCAATTCTTATTTGACCAGAATTAAACCTTGGGGTTATCAGTGTAAAGCACAATAAAGAATACCTGGCTAAAGAAACAATTTATTCCATTTAGGCCAATTATCCTGGTTATAGTTCACCAGCTTCTAGTGATAAAAGCCGTTAATGAGCTTTGTCACTGATAGCATTACTTTCTAATCTGAATTCTTTTAGGATTAGCTTTAAAGCCACTTCCACAGAGATAAATTAATATTAAAATTAAATTGAAAAGTAATACATAGATACTGCTGCACCTAAGCAGTAGTGCAAAGAAGTTCCACAAACATGTGCTTGAATAAAACCCATTATTTCACTTTGTTATTTGTAACTTTTTAATATTTGTTTTCTACAGTCATAATTTAAAAAGTAAACACATGAATATACCTGAAGAGTCCAAACATTTTAGCGTGAAAAAAAATGGTTCAATTAAACTAATTTTTCCCCCCACAAAAAAAGTGTCTGCTTTCTATAGAAATTTTGATTTTTTTTTCTTTGGTCAAAAACCTGAATGCTCCAAACCTGAAATATTTTGATTTGTAAATACTGCCACAGTGCCTCATGAGAGCAATACTTTGTTTGTCTTATGTGCCCATTCCTCATTATAGGGCCAGCTTGCCAGTCTACATCTTCCAAGATGTGCTATGACTAGGGACCCAATCATGCACCACTGCTCTTCTCAAAAGGGAAGACCATGATGCACTGTGGGAACTGTAGTCCAACCAGGGAGGTTGGCCTACAAAGGAAAATGGGAGCATGAGATACCTGAACAACAACTCCCATCTGGCACCACGGTAGCATTTCAAAAATCAATATTTTTGGTTAATTGGTGAAGTGTTTTGGTATAATAATTTTTGTTAAAAAAAAATCAAAAATTTTCCACAGGAAAGAACTGTCCACTTTTCAACCAACTCTAGAAATTACGCCTTTGGGTATTTCTATAGCCAAACAGAAACATGCCACTGCTTACTATGATCTGCATCCTAATGACACAAACTAGGCTGTAGTTTTAGACTGTTACTATAGAGCTAGTAACTTAGCCACTACAGTCAGAAAATATGAGTTGTAAGCATACCAAAAGGGACAACATGGGATATAGGAATAAAAAAAGAGCTAAGATAAAAGTTATGGCACTTTGTGTTACTAAGTAAAAAACATGGCTTGACAACTTTAACCAGTTAAATGATTCAGTGCAGAGTACTATATGGAAAGTTTTCCACCTCACAAGACAAACAATCAAAAGCCTTTCAATATCCTCCCGTCAAACAAGCAGTTAAAGATGCCTTGGGGTAGGGGGGCATAACAATAAACACATTCCTGCTTGACTGTGCCCTGTACAGAACAAAATCTTAGCTAGTTGTAATACTATTTTAATTATACAGTGCCTTTTATTATGAAGGCTTCCAAAAGGCTTAAGCAATTATAGAAATACAATACTATTTATTCCAGCTTGCTCAGGGTGAAGGACAATAGCTAACTAGCACAGAACATGTTGCATAGTAATGAGAAGGGGGATTAGAAATTTTGTCCAAAGAAACCTTATGAAAAGTATCATGCTTAATATCCATGTAGAACAGAGAGGCTCTTTTTTCTAAGCCAACATCTAGAGGCGCTTTTCTTATTCCAGCAAATATTCGGTATTAAATAACTAGTTGAGTTTTAATCATCAACTATTCATAAGTAATGCACCAGATGAGATGTGAAATGGGTGTATTTGCGTGTGCATGGACAAGCATTAGAATAAAAAAAAGGCTGTTTTTATTGTCGACTACAGGAAAGAGCCATAGGGCCCAATTCACCATTGAGTTACCTGGTTTTACACTCCATGATCTCAATGGAAGCATAAAACTAGAGCAGTGTAGTGGTCAATCAAGTGCATAGTCAAAGCCCTTCATTTTCAGTTTCATTTCATTTAAAATTTCTTGGGGTTGTATCAGTGTTTATTATAAAAATTAAAAAATAGGTGAAAAATCAGAGAAAAATTAACTTCATCATTTTATGGATAAATATTAGTGTTAATATTGGGAGACAGGAAGACAGAGAAAAAGCAACAAATTGAGAAAAATAAGCGTATTGAAAGTAAACCACAGCATTATACTGCTTTTATTTCATGAACTGGATTTTAACAGTATGTACACATATGCACACACATGCATGAGTCTGCACCATCTACTACATTGCATTACTTTGACAGCCTCACATTTACACTTAGTCTAACTTCCTATTAACATAAACAAGTCTATTTAATATATTGGATTTTCTTAACACAATCAGTACTTTCCTGTACGTTAGTGGTCCAAAATTCAAGTTAAAAAAAAATCAGTAAAAACTGAATAGCAGCTTTTTGTAAAATCCAGGAATTTTTCAATTAAAAAAAAAATCAGAAAAACTAAAAATGAAGGCCCTCAGTCAATCTACAAAGTTGGAGAGGCTGTCAATCATTTTGCATTGTAACAGTAATCCGTTTCCTCCTGTATATGTTTCAGAGTTTGTGCTTTGAAATACTCATTGTTTCCTTAGAAATGTATCTGTGTTGGGTGGGCCTGGATAATTTGGGTAACAGGAAACCTTCACCTCAAGGTCACCAACTCAAATAGGGCCTATGCTATTAGTGCCCAAACGTCAGAGCTGTTCAGTGGTCAGTTGGGGCAGGGCTGAGCACTTTTGAAAATCCCACCTTCTATGTGCGAGAGCATCCTGTCAGATCAGGGTTAAGGCCCATTGGTAAAATGAGATGAGAATATGTGCACCTCTGTGGGCAAACTGAGGTGGTCAATCTTCAGGACTGTCAATCCAGCACAACATTTACTACATATATATTTTAAGGGGGGGGGAATAAGGTGGGAAGGAAGGAGAGAGAAAAAAAATCATTTTAAACTTCTCAGCTGTACATTGGACGCTGCTGGATGCAGGAGTGCTGCCAGATTTCTCAGTCCACCTTACCAGCATGTATTAAATGCCCTTTAAAAACAGTCAGAAAACCCAACTATAAAAATAGAAATTGTTGTTATTCTTTACTGAACTTCATAATTATGGGTAGGATTTGTTTTTAATATTTATGTGATTAAAATACTGCATCAAGCTGTTCAGATTTGTTGTTTTCTTCAAACCACGCACTTTATGATTTGATCACAATCTTTGTACAAAGTCCACAGCAAAATTTGAAAATAATTTCATTGCACTTAAATTTTTCTCCTAGCTAAATATAGAGTATAGCAAAGCACCTGGTGGGGGAACAATCTGCTAGTAATTAAAGATCTACTTTATTTAACAGTATATTTCCCCTACTGTAAAAGTGGGACCCTTTAATGACAGCTTTCACCTCTAGGTTGCTGGTTCAAATTTAGCCCATGTTGGAACTGAGCATGTCTTTCCATCTGACAACTGTTCAGTGCAGTGGTCTGGGTACAATTAGATGATTGCTTCTGTCTACTGCCTAGTAAGCAGGTATCCACATTACTTAAACCACCCCCACCATGGGCATTAACAGACTCTCGTTGGCAATGTCAGCAGGGAGGCCAAAAATTAAAACTTTAACACAGGGCACTCAGCAACTAGCAGTTGGTGCTCCTTGCCCCGACTGCTCCAAACAGGTAATGGATGCCAAACTACTGTACTTTCACTGCCCCTGTAGGTTGTCCCATTAGAATAGGGTTGAGGCACATTGCTAGAGACTTGTGAGGAAATATTTGCTGGTGATATCCATTGTACCTGTTCTGTGAATAAATGGAGGACTATAGGCCCAGATTCTCAAAAGGCATTTAGGCACCTAACTCTCCTGATGAAAGTTAGGCTCCGGGACCTTAGTGTCTAGGGACATCAACCCAGCAACTTTCGCTAGTGTTAGTCTCAAACAAAACACCTTTTAGGTGTAGTTAAACACAACTGGAAAACTAAAACAAATACATTTTTAGTCCTTAAGAAGGAATTTAATAACCTCTTCCATCAGGTACCACTCAAGTTTCCTTAAGGTTCAGCAATAGAAAGAAACAAACTCTGAAGAAGTTACTTCATTCTCCTTTATGGATACAATTTAAGATTAAGCAATCATCTGTATCAGGCAGGAAATAATCCAAATCTCTTAATTCAATGTGATGTGAATTGAGGGTTCTTCGCACTTCACAATCTCCTCTTTAAAGACATGTAGAGACACTGCATTTCAATCAAAGAAACATGAAACTCAACACCAAGTGTTTATGTACTGCTTCAAAATGTCTAAAAGGACCTATGCAGTCAAATTATCAGTGCCTTTCTGACAGGACAAGGAGACCCAAAGCATCATTTTGAAATCACCACTTTGCTACACAAGTATCAATTTAATTCCAAAATTCAAAACTACCAAAAGCAACAGCCTTAAAAAATGATATAGAAGGATCAATATACAACCACTCAAACTTTATCAAGAAGATCCTAGGAGATTCTAAAGTGAACTTTTTCCCATTAGAAGGCCATTTAAGTTGGCACTGATAATTTTATAGAATGCAGCCATGTCTCTAGCTGCAGAAAAGCCGCCACTCGCGTGGAGACTAAGGATAGGTGACCCAGTTTGATTGCAACTTGAATATTCATAAATACGTGAATAATTTTCATGAACAGTACAAAATGTGGGGAATTTGAGCTCAGCAAATTTATGCTCAGGCATCTTTTAACCAATTAAAGAGATAGTTATATATCTTGGTGTATCAAGTTAGAATGGAAATTTGACAAACTACAGTGCACTGGACAGGGACACAGGAAATCTAGGCTCCACTCCCAACTTGTAATACATTTCCTGATTGAACTTGGGCACATCAGTTCCCCTCTCTGTGCCTCAGTTCCTCATCTGTAAAAGGAAGATAATACCACCGCCTCTCTCTCACCCTTTGTCTACTTTGTCCATGTAGATTGTAAGCTCTTCAGTGCAGGGACTGTGTCTTGCTATGTTTATTTACAGTGCTTAGCATAACAGGTCCCTCATCTCAGTTGAGATATTTAGGTGATACTGTAATAAATTGCAACAACAAAAACATCATCATCATCAGATTGCGGGGGGGAAGGGGGGCGAAGCTCCCTACAAATGGAGGGAGGTTCTGAGACTCAGCAGGGTATGTGTGTGTGTTGGGGAGGAGGGCAGGTAGAACAGCCTACTCTGGGCAAGAAAGGTTTTGGGAGTTCCCACCTGTTCTTGGGCATGATCCCAGGCCTCAAGGTAGCCACCCCAGCACCTCTAGGTCCCGCTCTTCCCTCCATCCCACCTCTTCTGGGTGTGCCTAAGTTATTGTGGGGAGTGGAACCACCTACATTTCCATTGCAGGGACATTATGCCCCCTCTCAATCAGATGTGAAGCAAATGAAGACCGCTGGGTTTTGACTAAGATGCATGTACCTAACAGAAACCCTATAGAACTATAGTACTTCTGTCATACCTTAAAATAAAAAAGGTTTCTAATAAAAACCTTCTTCTCTGCCTCAAATTCATTTGCTGTAATGCACGTCTACCACCCGCTTCATCATTGCCACCTTCCTTGAAAGTTCCTTCTTCCTCCCATTTTGGACTATTTAGAAGAGACTGTTCAGAATGGCATAGGTGGACTTCATAAGAGATGCGGGAACCAGGGAGTTAAAACCTTGCCTTAGGCACCTAAGATGGGCCCTACTGCTGTGGTTAAAAAGAAAAACACCACTTAAGGCTCTTTGCTGCCTGCATCCAGAAGAGAGCATTCTACTCCTGCTGTCCCCCTGGGCATTTAACTTGCATGCTGCAACTGGTTTCCTAGGAAAGGAAAAATAAAAGTTGGCATTAAGAAGAACAGCAAGAAGTCCCTGCTCTTTTGAATCCAGAAATTGGAGCTGCAAGAGCTCTATTAGTTGTTGCCTTTAAGTTACAAGGAATGCTCTCCTCTCTCTGACTTTGGCTGATGAAAGCCTCAACTAGGTTTTGTTTCTATTCTTACTGAAGCAAGTCCTATTTTTTCCTGAATAAACCCAGCTCTAAGCACATTCGGTTTTCCTGGGCAGGTACCCACTGACTGATGCACTGAACAGCCTATTGCACCGATGTGTACGTCTTATTTCGATGCACATAACCAAAGATGAGAAGAAAGTAATGATCAAAGACTGCCTTCCTATTTTTGTGTGTCTTGGTGAATTGTGTTAATTGGTTGTATAAACATGAATGCTTCTGTAGTAAATAAAAATGTGCAAACATATATGTTTCTGCAGTATTTTTTTTAAATAAAGAAATCAATAAATAAGGGTCTCCTTGTGACAATGGAAGTTTATGATTTATGGCCCATCTGTATGCACAGTCCAGACTCAAAATGAAATCTGGCAAAAGAAATAAAAAACCCTCTTATGGCTACAAGTGAAAAATGTCTGAGCTGTACTCTAAATTAAAAGCTGGCAATGCCTTTGGATTTGATGAACTGTATTAAAGTAGCATGAATATTTAGAAGAATCATCACTTTTCATGTGGGAATGAAGTGTACATGATATCATACCCTTCAGCTCTGTGTGGTGTTAAATTGAAAATCACTAATTATAAAACTATTCACTGGGCTTAGAATAAAGCAGAAATATCCAGCTCAGATGTTTGATTTTTGCTCATGTTCTCAGATGTGAATAACTTCAGGCCATATTTGCTTCTCCATTACATAGCTTGGAGGGGAGCAGATGGCATTCAGAAATTCTGAAAAGCATTTGGAGAGGCTGTGGAGGAGAGAAATGTAGCTATGGTGATACTATCCTGTGGCATTACATAGCCACCACCAGCATCTCCATGCTACTCATATGTCTATAGAGGAATACCAAAAGGGCTGGAAGAAGTCATCAAAGTTGGAGTCTGAATAGGCATTGTGTGTAGCATGCTCCCATCTCAAAAGCAATATGTGATGAAATTCTCCACATTATCATTTATTTCTTCTATAGCACCATAGCTCTGAATGGTACTTTATGGACAATTGATAAGAGAAGTCACTGGCCTGAGGATATTGCAATCTAAAGTCCCGATCCTGCTTAGAAGTGCCCTGCTAACCTCAAGTAGTCTCCCACCCCCAACACACACACACACACACACACACACACACACACACACGCACAGGTCCGCTGTGCACAACAGCTGGCAGCACCAGGGCCTAAGTTAGACTAAGAACAGTATGGGGCAAAGGTTATAGTCAGGCAGAAGAATATACTTTTGCTATATACTCTATCATTTTCCTCATTAATAATGAATTAGCTTCAATGCTACAAGAGTGTTTAATTTCTTTGTAATGTGAATATTACGGCTGAGGGAGTTAGGGCAGGCAAGCTGGCAGGAGAGGAGGCTGTCAATAGAAGGCTAAGTGGAAGAAGTTAATCAGGTAGGATGATGTTGCATGACATACAGGAACAGGGGGCATATTCCAGAGATTGTGGGCTCTGGGTGAGAACACCTGGACTCACTCACATATAAGGTTAATGGAGCACCAGAATGCAGTAGTATGGCAAAGAGGATGAGAGATGGATATAGTCAGTGATGAGCTGCCAGAAGCTCAAGAACCGGTCCCTTCACTCACTCTAGGTCTTCGGTGGCACTGAAGGACCTGCTGCCGAAATGCCACCGAAGACCTGGGCGAGTGAAGGACCTGCCGCCAAAGTGCCGCCGGATCAGTAAAAATTCACATGGGAGCCTCCCCAGCCAAGAGCTCAGACGGGACGGATAGAAAGGTCCCGCGGGCCACATTCTGTCCATCCCGCCTGAGCTGCCCTATCCCTTTAACAACCAGTTCTAAACCAGCTTCAAAATTTAACAACCGGTTCGCACGAACGGACTCCAGCTCACACTGGATATAGTAGGAAATGAGAGAAGATTTAGATAGGAGATGAAACATGCAGAGCCTTGAAGGTGAGAAAAGCAGTTTGGATTTCATGTGGAAGGACAGTGGAAGACAGTGCAGGGATTTGAGAAGTGGGATGACACAGGAGAGTAAGTAAGGAAGCTGATTTTAGTTGCAGCCTATTGGATGGACCTGAAGAGCGCAATGAATCCAGGAGGCCAGAGAGGCTGTAGCAGTGGAGAAGAAAGAACAAGGGCATGGACTAAAGGTTTCTGCAGCAGGGATGGAGGTGTAACCCCAGGTGGAGTTTGTCAGTTCATGGAAATTTGAGCCTCTAGGGAGTCCTACCCTATCGACTACACAACAATAGCTAACAGAACCCTCTCACACCATTTCCCTGCATGCTTGGAGTCGGGGTGGGGCTAGAATGGTCTAGAAAGTCCTGCTGAGGCCAATAGGGTGATTTGGACAAATGGTTTTCTGGGCTAGTCAGAGCCAAGGCTGCTCAGCAGTGCCTAAGCAGGAGGGGACAGACTGACTCAGAGACAGAGACGAGTTTTAGTTTCAATTCTGAGCTTTCAGATTGGGAGCAAAGAGAGCCAAAAGCTTGAGGAGTCTCTGATTAATTCCCACTCTATGGAAAGGGAGTCTTTGAACTGCTGTGGGATCTACTACATGGGTCAGGCAGCTCTAGCCCTGTGGAGACTAGCGTCCAGGGAAGCAGAGAACCATCCCGGTAATAGCTACCTAGAGCCAGCTGATACCTCCACAGGACTCCAGGCCAGGGAAACAGGAGAGTACCCTGCCCTACCCAGAGGTGAAGACCCTGTGGGAGGACCCCTTTTTGTTTAAGCTGGCCAATGTTCATAATGCTACAGCAGTCATCTCGGGACTCATTCTGAATGTACCATCTGCATGGGAGGGAGCTAGTGGTTGGGAAGGGTTGTGAAAGTTGGGAGGAGGGAAATTTGTGGATTAGTTAATGTTTAGTACTTGCTAGTTAAACTTAAAGTTAAATTTCCTTCCCCGATCCTATTTGCCAATTCCCAATCAAGTCCCCCTTTGCCATACTATATTTTTGGATCTGTCACTTGTGTGCTGGAGATTGTGTTGATGTACTTCACTATTTCGTGTGTATTGGGTTTTATACTTTTTGCCAGCAGTGGTAGCGTTATTTATTTTCCCCAGGGATAGTACCCCTTTTATCATGGGCACAGTTAACGAGTCATCTTGAGTAGAAGCACCGAGCATCATAGAGAAGGAACCAGCACTGCACCCAGTTGAGGAGAGGGGAAAAGCCAATCCAAGTAGCAAGCACCAGGAGGAGGTGAGAGCCACACCTCAGGGGAAAGGCTATCTGAGTACTAATAGGAATGTCTGTATATTGTAGAGGAAGAACCAGCAGGAATGAATTGGATGAGGGTTCTGGGATTACACAGGAAAGAGGATGAAGCAATTATGACATCAAAATCTTGACCAAAATAAAGGCAGGAGGAAGTGCAGAAAATTGAAAAGTTCCATTTTTGCCATGTTGAATTCCAAACCAAAAAACAGATAAGGAGGCACATACGAAGTAGGCCCAATTTTGAAACACTTGCCTTAGGTTACTACATGCTAATCTGAACACCCAAACTGATATTTCAGCACTCAGCTTTAGGTGTTCATGTTTGAAAGTAGAGCTCTCATTGTTATTTGGCACTGAGACAGCCTTTATTAATACATTTTGTGCTACTGCATTAGAGCAGATAATCACATATTTCCAGGTGGGCTGACTTCATGGTAGCAAACACGGCGGGAAAATTTTTGCTCATTCTTTCTCTACAACAGAAGAGATCTCAGTAATTGTGGAAATACGTCTTCAATCTTCCCAGAATTGTTCATGAATGTCTCAAATCAGTAAATTTAGGAGCATTAATGAATCTAGTAAGGTAGGAATAAAGATAGTTAGAAGTGAAATATCAGAGAAATAAATAGGATATATGATACTCAGGCATAACAGCAATATAAGATTCTGTCAAGTTTCCCTTGTCACAGAAATGGAGCATGAACAGCAAGGGCAGCACCATTAGGGAAATGAACCACTTTGAAATTCTTGAGAAGCAGTGGGGGGCAATAGACAAAAAAGACAAACTACACAAAAAAGAGAACTTTCTGAAGTTAGTAGCAGCACTTAATAGCTTTGACTGATCAAGAACTATAACACTGGAGACTTAGTCCTGTAGGCTGATCCTGAAAACCCTAATAAGACACTAGATGGAAGGAATCACTCATAAAGAGTCCAGGCCGAAGAAGAGCAAAATAGGTTGTAGGACCCTCTGACAGCCTCTAAGACTGATGCCTTTATGAAGTCACTTGCTTTTCTAATTTGTAAACAAACCGATAGGGGCACTGGACGATCGAGATGCTGAAGGAGCATTCAAGAACGATAAGGCGATTGAGGAGAAACTAAATTAATTCTTTGCATCGATCTTCACAGCTGAGGATGCGAGGGAGATTCCCACACCTTAGCCATTCTTTTTAGGTGACAAATCTGAGGAACTGTCCAAGATTGAGGTGTCATTAGAGGTGGTTTTGGAACAAATTGATAAACTAAACAGCAATAAGTCACCAGGACCAGACGATATTCACCCAAGTGTTCTGAAGGAACTCAAATGTGAAACTGCAGAACTACTAATTGTAGTCTGTAACCTATCATTTAAATCAGCTTCTGTACCAAAAGACTGGAGGATAGCTAATGTGATGCCAATTTTTGAAAAAGGGCTCCAGAGGTGATCCGAGCAATTACAGGCCACTAAGCCTGACTTCAGTACCTGACAAATTGATTGAAACTATAGTAAAGAACAAAATTTTCAGATACATAGATGAACATAATTTGTTGCGTAAGAGTCAACATGGTTTTTGTAAAGGAAAATCATGCCTCACCAAACTGCTAGAATTCTTTGAGGGGGTCAATAAGCATGTGGACAAGGGAAATCCAGTGGATACAGTGTACTTAGATTTTCAGAAAGCCTTTAACCACATCCCTCACCAAAGGCTCTTAAGCAAAGTAAGCTGTCATGGGATAAGAGGGAAGGTCCTCTCATAGATTGGTAACTGGTTAAAAGATAGGAAACAAAGGGTAGGAATAAATGGTCAATTTTCAGAATGGAGAGAGGTAAATAGTGGTGTCCTTCAGGGGTCTGTACTGGGACCAGTGATGTTCAACATATTCATAAATGATCTGGAAAAAGGGGAAACAGTGAGGTGGCAAAATTTGCAGATGATACAAAGCTACTCAAGATAGTTAAGTCCAAAGCAGACTGTGAAGAGTTACAAAGGAATCTCACAAAACTGGGTGACTGGGCAACAAAATGGCAGATGAAATTCAATGATAAATGCAAAGTAATGCACATTGGAAAACATATTCCCAACTATACATATAAAACGATAGGGTCTAAATTAGCTGTTACCACTCAAGATCTTGGAGCCACTGTGGATGGTTCTCTGAAAACATCCACTCAATGTGCAGCGGCAGTCAAAAAAGCTAACAGAATGTTGGTAATCATTAGGAAAGGGATAGCAAATATTCAGAAAAGATCACATTACCTCAATATAAATCCATGGTATGCCCACATCTTGAAAACTGTGTGAGAATGTGGTCTTCACATCTCAAAAAAATACATTGGAATTGGAAAAAGTTCAGAAAAAGGCAACAAAAATGATGAGGGGTATGGAATGGGTGCTGTATGAGGAGAGATTAATAAGGCTGGGACTTTTCAGCTTGGAAAAGAGTCTACTAAGGGGGATGTGATTGAGGTCTATAAAATCATGATTGGTGAAGAGAAAGTAAATAAGGAAGTGTTGTTTACTCCTTCTCATAACCCAAGAACTAGGGGTCACCCAATGAAATTAATAGGCAGGATGTTTAAAACAAACAAAAAGAAGTATTTTTTCACACAATGCAGAATAAGTCTGTGGAACTCTTTTCCAGAAGATGCTGTGAAGGCGAAGACTATAACAGGGTTCAAAAAAGAAATAGATGAATTCATGGAGGATACATCCATCACTGGCTATTAGCCAGAATGGGCAGGGATGGTGTCCCTAGCCTCTGTTTGCCAGAAGCTGGGAATGGGCGACAGGAAATGGATCACTTGAAGATTATCTGTTCATTCCCTCTGGGGTACCTGGCATTGGCCACTGTCGGAACACAAGATACTGGGCTAGATGGACCTTTGGTCTGACTCAGTATCGCTGTTCTTATGTTCTAACATAATTTGGGTGGTAATTTTGGCATTCATAAAATCATCAGTAGACAACATTTCCAAGGTAGGTGAAAGCAAGAGAAGCATTTGCTCACAGAAGGAAGGTTCAGATTCAGCAGAGGGTAGGTAACCAGACTGAGACTGGCAGAAGTTTTCTGTCTTTATTTCTAAACTGTCACAGGGACGTGTTCTGTGATCCTCAATCCAGGAAAATTCCCATTGATTTTGGTGGGAGTTTTGCTCATTTAAGGAGCACAGAATTTGGCCCACTGAGAACCACATTGCTTGGGCAAACCATTTTAATGTAGAAACATTTGGAGAAGGCTCTTCAAGAAATGGCAACAAGCTCAAAAGCTGCAGCCTCAGAAGCAAAAAGCACCTCTGGATAAGCTGGTCATTGATTTTAATTTTTGCCTTCAGGTCTGACAGCTTGTAAAGCTTACTTTCTGGAAACTGGATCTCAATTCCTGCTAGTAGATTGTCAGTAGTTTCAGCAATCACAGAAAAATGAAGAGAAAATTGAACAGTCAAGGTGCATACATACTTCCCTCTGACATCTGTCCTGATCTGAAAGGTATCAGAAGAAGCACCATAATAAGGAATTGTTCGAGACATATCCTGATGGAATAAACAGGTGATGGTTGACAACAAACTTCTCTAGGCAACTGTGTTTCCCGAGTTGTTACACCACCTCTTTCAACTGCAAAAGGTCCCTATTAGATCAACTAAGTGGAAGTATTTTTCACATGCTTTTTCCTAGTGGTTGGCAGAGAGCAGAGATCATACAGGAGGCACACTTTCTTGCTCTGCAATCAGAGGAAGCACTAATAGGACATATTGTAGGAGCTGACTGAGAAGGATTCTTGTTAGAGTTCTAGCAAGAAGAGCCATAAAGATGATAGCCTGGTAATTTCCACACTAATCTGCCACGCTTTTTCTTACAGAAACAGTGAACAGTTTATTCAAAGAATTTATCCTTTTCCCATTCAAATTATCCATGAACTGACTTTGATTTTTATTAATTTGGCAGTTATTCAGAATTATTCAATGAATGGCTTATGCAAATATGGCTATTGCTTTGAATGTTTGTTATTCATGACTCACTTTTCATGCTGTGTGATTGATCACGTAAGTCACAGGATTTTGTTTCTGCTACTTGAGTGGATGACTCCTAACATCCATAACTAGCTTTCAAGATGGCCACACAAACACTTTGTTTTGTCAGAAATGCAAATTTCTACATAAATTTGCAATGCTTTTCTTTTGTTAAAGGAAAAGAAATTACCCATATAAAACAAACAAAAGTTGTGTGATGGGTTGCTTGGAGGACCACAAAGGCTAGTGGTTAATGCACTCTACCTCCAGTGTTTCTGTCAGGGCAGTAGAGGGGTCTGATTTCTGTCCCTAAGCTGGGAATCTTCTGGCCTCCAACCACATCTGGGCCTCAGCCCCTAAAGGAGGTGTGGTAGTAGAGGGACCGAGGCCCTCCTTGTCCACTGAGTCCCAGCCCAGAACCCTGTGGAAAGCAACACCAGCAGGGTCCTTCCTGCAGAAGTCTAAGTCTGTTGCCTTGGGCTACTTCCTACCTGTATGTCCCTTCAGTTTGGGGCATGGCTCCTAAAGTACAAACAGTCAACTTCTTAACAAAAAGAGTTGAAAGGAACAGGACCCTAAAGGTCCTGAAGGTTCTTAAAGGAGGTGGTGGCTGGAGAAGGCACTACCAGTGGCCTTAACCGCTCTGTGGTCCCTTCTCAGGCTTAACATTCCATCTGGCTTCCCAGAGAAGGATTCCTCTCGCCTTCAGCCTGGCTACCACACCTTACCTGGGCTTCTGAACTCCTTTTAACCTCCTCCTCCAGTCAGAGCATGCTTGGCAGACAAGGACGAGCAGGGCTATCTGGGCCCAGTACTGTCTTTTAACCCCTTTGGGCCCAGTGTGTTTGTTGAATTCTTTGAGGGGGTCAACAAGCATGTGGACAAGGGGTATCCCATGGATATAGTGTACTTAGATTTTAAGAAAACCTTTAACCACATCCCTCACTAAAGGCTCTTAAGCAAAAGTAAGCTGTCATGGGATGAGAGGGATGGCCCTCTCATGGATTGGTAACTGGTTAAAAGATAGGAAACAAAGGGTAGGAATAAATGGTCAATTTTCAGAATGGAGAGAGGTAAATAGTGGTGTCCCCCAGGGGACCAGTGCTGTTCAACATATTCATAAATGATCTGGAAAAGGGGTAAACAGTGAGGTGGCACAATTTGCAGATGAAACGAAACTACTCAAGATAGTTAAGTCCAAAGCAGACTGTGAAGAGTTACAAAGGAATCTCACAAAACTGGGTGACTGGGCAACAAAATGGCAGGTGACATTCAATGTCAATTCAATGTGGATAAATGGAAAGTAATGCACATTGGAAAACAATTCCCAACTATACATATAAAATGATAGGGTCTAAATTAGCTGTTACTACTCAAGAAAGATCTTGGAGTCATTATGGATAATTTTCTGAAAGTGATCTTGGAGTCACTTTGCATGGTTCTCTGAAAATATCCACTCAATGTGCAGTGGCAGTCAAAAAAGCCAACAGAATGTTGGTAATCATTAGGAAAGGGATAGATAATATTCAGAAAATATAATATTGCCTCTATATAAATCCATGGTATGACCACATCTTGAGTATTGCATATAGATGTGGTTGACCCAAATAAAAAAAGATATATTGGAGTTGGAAAAGGTTTAGAAAAGGGCAACAAAATGATTGGGGGCATGGAACAGTTTCTATATGAGAAGAGATGAATAAGACTGAGACTTTTCAGCTTCGAAAAGAGACGACTAAGGGGGGATATGATAGAGGTCTATAAAATCATGACTGAGGTGGAGAAAGTAAAGTATTATTTACTCCTTCTCATAACATAAGAACTAGGGATCACCAAATGAAATTAATAGGCAGCAGGTTTAAAAAACAAACAAAAGGAAGTGTTTCTTCACACCACGCACAGTCAACCTCTGGAACTCTTTGCCAGAAGATGCTGTGAAGGCCAAGACCATAACAGGGTTAAAAAAAAGAACTAGACAAATTCGTGGAGGATAGATCCATCAATGACTATTAGCCAGGATGGGCAGGGATGGTGACCCTAGCCAGAAGCTGGGAATGGGCGATTAGATGGATCACTTGATGATTACCTGTTCTGTTCATTCCCTCTGAGGCACCTGGCATTGGCCACTGTCAGAAGACAGGATACTGGGCTAGATAGACCTTTGGTCTGACCCAGCATGGCCATTTTTATATAGACCCCACCACAAGGTGATTAAATGAATCTGCTCTTTTTCTTCTAAAAAATTTTCATGAATATACAGCATTTATCCAGGTCTACACAAGGAACAACTTTATCTTTGAAATAACTTGGTATGTTCTCAGATTCCCACATAGATACAATAACCTGAAAAAAGGATAGGTCTTGCTCTACAATTCTTCCCCCAGATCTGTCTCTTGACGCCGTATCAGCCAGCTACCACACACAGTTATCCTCCCTTTGGGTAAATGGCAAAACTGAAACAGCCTGTGGTGTGCCACCCAGTATTCAGGCATTGTTGGACAGACCCCCACCCCCTCGGTCCCCAGCTGATGTAGTTAGTTTCATATTTAAGTAGCACAAGTTCATGCAGCATGTTGCAAGTTGAGGATGCAAACCCTGATGTCACACAGGTTGCACATTAAAAAGATTATTTTTTTTAATTGTTTTAAGGGGAAAGCCCTAGGAAAATTCATACAAAAAAGCCTATGCTAATGGAACATTAGTTAGGCTGCAACCAAGGCAGGCACTTGAAAGTTAGGAAATGCCAGATTTACGGTTGCTTGTGCAGCATAATTCTGTCCATACGCATTATGATGTAGTCTTCATTACATTATCTTGCACACTATTTTTCTCCTATGGATCCCTGCCTCATCCAGTTCCCAGGATGAATGCCCAAAGGGGCAGAAACAAAGTTGCCTGGTTACTATAAGTTTGGCATTTCCTAACTTGAGTGCTTAATTTTGCAACCCAAATAGTATTCTTGTAACACTGGTTTTGTATGCAGTTAGTAAATGAATGATTTCAAGATCTTTTTGAAATGTTACACAGACATTTGGCTTCAACATGAGAATTGACTGAGCTTCCCAGTCACATCTCTGCCACTGTTCTGAGTTTTTTTTCTGTCCCTTTGTCATAGTCTCAAACAATCACCTCCATGGCTATCTCCATGTGGTCCCCTCTATGCATGGATTGACCTTAATTAATTCAAAAGTGGAGAGGGTAAGCAGCTTGTAATTAAGTCCCACTTCAAAACCCACTTCTGCCCTGCTGCCTACAGTGAATCTTATTGATTCATATAGAAATTGTTTTTGTTGGTCCTCTTCCCATCCTTAGATGGCAAGCTCTTTATGCCAGGGACCATCCCTTCTTGTATGTCTGGAAATCACCTAGAGTGAGCACTCCTGCAAACAAAACAACAACAATAATACAGGATTGGGCCCATAGTGATTCTAACTGATGTGACCTAGCATTTACAGGAAATGAGCATTGCTCTCTCCTCCAAAAGAAAATAGTTAACTGTACACGTGATGCTTCTTTCTTTATGCACACTGAACTCCTTGGCATTCAATTTCTTATCTAGCTAGATTTCAAAGTCTTCCAGAAGTGATACCATAGGTTTATTCATACTTTGGGGTCACATTTCACCAGGTGACTGAATTATCTAATCCACAACATTAAATCTCTGCATGCAAGTGTATGAAATAATTATGGAAGATGGGAATTAAGAAATTGTGATGTTTCTGCAGAATGAAAGAAAAACTGTCCCATTACATCAGAAGCATGGTTAAATTTTTTACTCCAAAAAAAATGCAGATGGAAACATCAGCCAGAGAACAACATTTTTCTTAATTTCTCACTGCAAAATTTAATGTAAACAACTACTCAAAAATCTTCATTTACCCAATTTGAATCATATCCTCAGCTGGTAAAGTTTTCTACTCAGTCCTTTCCTTCTTATTTCCTGGGTGAGGAGAGCTGAAAGGGGATTATAGGAAATTTTATAACAGACATTACTAGAGGGAATCTATCCCATCAGCTCAGCAAGCATCTTTCATAACAGCAATTCCCATAAGATCCCATTAGGGCCTTTCTTTACTAGTCTGTCATGACAATGTAATTTTATCTGCTAACCACTAATTTAGTGAACATGAAATAATGTAATATGATGCTAACATAATGCACTGAAAATTACTCATACACGGAGGTCTTCATAGGATATTACATTGCTCTCTTTAGTAAAGAGCTTTCAATCCAGTCTGTGCATTACTGTGTTTGAGAGCAAGGCCTGCGTACATGGTAACATACAGGCATAAACTGTAAAGAGTAGAGGCTAATATTAGTTACCTAAAATCCATGTTTAGGCACTTATGTGGCCTGATTTTCAAAATCACTGAAGTCAATGAAAGTGGCTGGGTACTCAGTACTTCTCAAAACCAGGCCACTTCGTTAGAAGCCAAACTTTAACTTCCTATTTTTTAAAATCTTGGGTTTTCTTCTTTCTTTGGTAAGAATTACCTTTTTCTTTCCATAAAATGTAGTACATTGTCCATTAGACTCATTATTAGAGCTGGAAGCAATCACTGAAAGATTTTAGCAAAAGTGTGCAGAAAATAATCATTATGTTGTGAGGAATTTCATACCCATTGGGCTCACTACTCCCAAACTACATTAAGCCCCTATTCAGTGCAAATAAGGGGTATGTGTAAACTATCTTCACACCTTTTTTGATCTTGGGCTTTCCAGAAGGTGAACCAGGCCTCCCAGTACAAATTAGCAACCCTGTGACTAGTCTAACACCAGCTAAAATGACAGGTTTCAGAGTAGCAGCCGTGTTAGTCTGTATTCGCAAAAAGAAAAAGGAATACTTGTGGCACCTTAGAGACTAACAAATTTATTTGAGCATAAGCTTTCGTGAGCTACAGCTCAGAATGCATCCGATGAAGTGAGCTGTAGCTCATGAAAGCTTATGCTCAAATAAATTTGTTAGTCTCTAAGGTGCCACAAGTACTCCTTTTCTTTTTACCAGCTAAAATGGTTCTCCAATGACAATATGAGCCAAACCTTTGAGCTCCCCCCGCCCCCCGAGATTTCCAATTCAGTTTTTCAGACTCAATGAGTCCACATAAGATTTGGATGAACATTTTAAACTTTAGTTCAGAGAAATACCTAATCTGAATCTTTTTCAGATGCATTCATCAGATTTCACCATTATTGAGTTTGTGTCTCTTGTCAGAATTTATTAGAGATGGGACAAATTCAGAACCAGTCAAGGATGAGATAGTTAGATTTGAATCCTCCCATCCGAACCTGTCCTTAAGATTTTGATTTGGGACAGATCGTAGCTGGAAGAGCTACAAATACAGAGATTTTTTTTCCCTTTAGGTGCAGCCGATAGCTCACAAGAACAGTTCACAAGATTGTAGCACTATCAAATCTGAGTTATCCTGAATTAGCTCTCAACTTTAGCCTAATCCATGAGTGTCCACAGAGTGTCTGATTGTCCAATCTCTAGAATTTGTCATCCTGCTCCCATTGGAGTTGACTGCAAAATTCTCATGGGCTTTCTATAGTGCAGGATGGAAGCCAATGTTTCTGTCTCCACTTTTCCTTTAGGCCTCCCTCAAATTTTATTACATTTTCTTTTTTTGCTCTCTCTTCTGCCATTTGTTTCATTCATTTTTCTTCAGTCTCAATTTAGTTCTGTTTTTCCTCCTGTTCCATTCTTGCCTTATTTTCTCATGTATTCTTTTCCATTAGTGTTTCCTTTGATTTTCATCAATTTTCCTTGCTGCTAAGCCTCACTGCCTTGCCTGTTTCTTCTCTTTCCTTTTCTATTCAGTTTTCTCCTCGCTCTTCCTTCTCCTTTCAGTCATCTCACAACCTCTGTCTGGTTTATTCCACTTTTCCCTACTTCTTTTCTGTCCTGCTTCTTTTTACCCCTTTTCCTCTGCTCTGTGTTAATCTCCTTGCCATTTGCTTCACTTACTTTTCTTGTCAGCCAGCTGCTATATTCTCACAATATTTCACTGAAAATATCTCAAGATACTTGAGCCAGCATGATGTCCCCTCCCACAAATGAGAGAGGAAGTCAGCATATTTAGGCAAATTAGTAACAGAAATAAACATACTGGAGGGAAAAATCCAAATGGTGGCATACAGGCCCAGTCTATGTAGTATACAGAGGGAGTCCTAATCTAAATAGGGACTGTTCTTATACACACAAATAATGAATAGGCCTTTTTTAAAAGTAGGATTCTGCATCCACATGTAAAATTCCATTGTTCATTATACCAATAGCACCACATGTTCTAGTAAACTAACTTACTAGCATGCAGTGATTACATAATATGTAGTCTATGATGAGAGAAATGCAGCTTTAACTGCTCAGATAACTTCAGGAGAAAGCACAATTTAAGAGACTGTCTGGTCTGTGGTCTCTCCATATGGTTGGATGTAAAATTCTAATGAGGAAATGAAAGGGAAATTATGCTCCTAGTGAAAGAAAGAGATGGGTGAAAACAGCACTAATAACGGAGAGACTTCAGATCTCATTTTTTCATTACCTATCAAATTCTCTAGTGCTTGGCTTTACCACTGAAATAATTCAGACTGTTGTGTGTAAATATATATTTGCTTTGGCTCTGTGTAGAATGGCACATTGAATAGTCTGCGAGGCAAACTGTACAGTATTTACATGGTGTGCTAATTATACATTGAAGGCATTGGCCTTGGTACCTATTAGAAACACAAAAACACAGCTAATATACATATCTGATTAGTTCCAAACATGTATTTTAAAGCAAGAGGAACATATAGCAATATTGACAACACTTAAGAGTTCAAATATCCAGAAAGTCATGACTGGATTAAAAACTATGAAAAAGTAATAAATTGTGCTGAATTTTGAAACTTTAGTCTCCCCAATCCTACCTACTCTCTATTTGTGTGAGATTGCTTCAGTTTAATTTAAACCTGTAATAAACACACAATTGACACACAAAAACATGCCCCAGCCCGGCTGCTACTAGTGGGGAACTCCACTTACACTCTCTCCTGGGTTGAAGGGGGGATTTTCATACTTAAACATGCTCCACCATGACTCCCTCCTGGTGTCCTTTTGCTCTCCATCCTCTCTGCCAATCACCTCTAGGCCCAGTTCAGCAAAGCACTTAAGGACAGGCTTAAAATTGAGCACATGAATAGGCCTATTGAAGTCAGGGCAACCCTTTCCTGCCTACACCTTCCCCTCTCTTGCCCCTTCAGCATCCTGCCCCATCTCCCTCTCTGTTCCTCCACAATCTCCTGTCCTTCCACATCCTCCCTTCCCTTCCCCGGCAATCTCATCATCCTCCCTTTCTGCTCAAAGGTGCCGAGTGTCCAAGGAGGATGCAAACACACATCTGAAGCATTACAGAAGGGCATCTCATGCAAATGGGGAGACCTGCTTACACATTGAGGTCCCAGTTCAGGAAAGCCCTTAAGCACAGGCTTAACTTCAGACAGTGCCATTGCAGCTGGATTGACAATTTGAAAAAAAAAAATGGCCTGGTCTAAACCCCATTGAAGTCAACAGGAATCTTTCCATGGGATTTGAGTCAGGCCCCTAATAAATAGAGCTGGTCAACTGTTTCTAGTAAATTATTTGTCTTGTTTATTATTCCTCCATTAGATTGCTTAACATGTTTTAAAGATGCATCTTGAACGATCTGAAATTCACTCATTAGTGGAAAAAGCTCAAGGCATGTACTAATTACACCAAATGTATCTGGAGTTTCTCCTCTCCATGTATTGAAATTGTTGTGTGTGTGTGTATATGAATATGAGAGAGAGAGAGAGGGGCAGGCCTCGTGGGGTGGGCATAATGAGCAGACACTAAGAAAAAAAACAACAAAAGAGACTTCTTAGAGATGCTAGTGACACACATATACTGAGAAGAAATGAGAAAAACTGCCCAGTAGAAATCTTTGAAGATTTCATAAAAATCAGGCTACATTGACAGTTTCATTGGGTGGGCAAATTTCCACTGGCAAATAGCCAGATTTGCATCCCTCATTTCATGCTGCTTCCATCCTATGGAGATGCAGCATCTATTAATATTATTATAATTCTTGCCTCATCCTGCATTGGAGAAACATTTGGGTAACAAAACCATGCCCATGATTTTCTTAATATCTAGTCCTTGAAGAGGTCAAATGAAGACTGGTTTATGAATTGAATGGCTTTCCTTAACCCATACTGTTTAGGCAAAAATTGTATGACAAGACAAGCCCTAATTACATGTAAAGAATAGTTTACAAAAACAATATTGTCCACAGAAATTAAAATCTGCAAGCCAATGGGATTACACAGACTAACATTTGGTGCACGCTTCCTCACGGTTAACAAAGGCTGTGCTCTCACCAGGGCCGGCTCTAGGCACCGGCGTTCCAAGCAGGTGCTTGGGGCAGCAGTTCCTCCGGCCGCAGCGGTAATTCAGCAGCAGCTTCTCTGTGCCCCCGGCAGCAAATCGGTGGCAGCTTCTTCCTTTTGCTGTCCACCGTGACAGTTTTTTTCACTGCTTGGGGTGGCCAAACCTGTAGAGCCGGCCCTGGCTCTCACACACTCTCTATGTCTCACACAACATGTGTATAACCACCACTAGACTGACAATGCCAAATTGCCACCCTCACTGTTGTATCGAAGGCCCTTACAAAAAGAGCTGAGTGGGAAATGGTTTTCCCATCCTGCAAATATTTTCTCCGCTTAAAAACAAAAACAAAAAACACCACCCTTCCATTCTGTATTGGGACAAACTCGAGACATTAAAATTTCTCTCAAAACAGAGAGAGTCCCACTCACCGAAATAGCTAATAATGTGATTGTTAGGGCATTTTTGTAGGAGACATAGGTTTAAAGTCCATGCTAACAATCAGGCAGAGCAGATATTCAAACCTGGGTCATCTTCATCGCAGGTAAATGCCCCTCTAACCAGCAGGCTATTGACAACTCTAGGGTAACTCACTTTTCTGGTTTTGACCAGACATTCCATTCTGGACCTGAGAAACCATTCCTGATTAAACTTTAATTGAATCTGACACTTACCTGTGAAAATATTAACTGTTCGTGAACTGGCACTCTCCAAGCAAGAGATGGAGATATCAGAATTTTTCCTGCATTGATTTCTTTCCCTACCAATCTTTGACAAAAAAACTAACTGTCCGTGCTCTGATCTGGCCCATCAACAAAGTGTGACAGCTACAGATGGCTAATATTTTGTTAATGCTTATGAAGCAGACATTACAGCTTAGTAGGTTGGTTATATATTTGTTCAAAGAGACAGAGTGGACTTTATATAACAGAATACAGGATTCAGGGATAAGGTGGACTGGATGCCTCAGAGGAATGCTAAAGTGATTCAGAATTGTTCACCTTTTAATCTCTGGTTCCAATGCAACCAACATCAGTAGAGACAAAGTCTTTGTTATATCTATTTTCGCATGTTCCATAATAAACAGATATTCAGAGTAGCAGCCGTGTTAGTCTGTATTCGCAAAAAGAAAAGGAGTACTTGTGGCACCTTAGAGACTAACAAATTTATTAGAGCATAAGCTTTCGTGAAGTGAGCTGTAGCTCACGAAAGCTTATGCTCTAATAAATTTGTTAGTCTCTAAGGTGCCACAAGTACTCCTTTTCTTTTTGCGAATAAACAGATAGCGAGAGCACAAGGGAACAACAAGCCAGTCTTGAACAATGGTCACAGCACACCAGCTGTCTTTCCATTGTCAAGTGTTTTGCAGACATCACATCAAAGGTGGGTTTTAAGGAGGTATTTAGAGAGTGAATGTAGTGGCCTGGCACATTTTGCTCCTTCCACATGTAAGGGCAGCATGGGAGAATGTATATTGGGGCTTGTCGGGGGGGGGGGGGAAGAATCAGAAAAATGGAAACTCCGAAGTGGCATAGTCAGTGGAATACAGGAAAGAGCATGTCTCAATATGTGGTGCATATCACAAAATGCCTGCAGAAGTCAAAGACTAAATAAGCATAGTGACTGAACTAAAATTTCACCTCTAGATATGGTCTTCCAGGGTAAAGAGAGATGCATTAGTGGAGCAGCAATGGGTGATACATTCACTGCCTCTGTCCATGCTGATCCTGGATACCCAGGTAAGAAGAATAAGAGAGACTCAGGTGGGTGAAGTAATATATTTTATTGGACTAACTTCCATTTGTGACAGTGACAAGCTTTTGAGCTTACACAGAGCTCTTCTTCAGGTCTGGAATAGGTAACCAGAGTGTGACAGCTAAATAAAGGTGAAAATGAGATGGATGTTTTTGGTGATGTATTAGCAGTGAGTACCTGACCATTGTCCATTATCATGTACATATTTGAGGCAGGCAACAATATTGTCATAGTGAGGGATGTTTGTGTATAAGGACTGCATCATGGAATGGGCCACCCAATTACCTGAAGAGAACCTGCTTCAATCCAGGAAACTAAAAGAAAACTACCAACTGCACACTCCTAGTTATCACTTATCACCTCACACTGAAAGTATATGGGTATCAAACAATTACAAGCCTATATTTGCTGGGGACCACATCCTGAGAGAAGACTTTCCCGAACCCCCTCTCCCAGCCTTCAAACAACCCCCCAACTTCACCAAGCTCATCATCAGAAGCAAGCTCCCCACAGACCAGGACACACCAATTCAAAGCAGCACCAGACACTACCAAAACAGATTCAAAACCTGCAGACATATTTCCACTGCTATGATGATCAACACCACCCACAACACATCTTTCAAGATCTATGGGTCCAATACATGCCTATCACAACACATGGTGTATCTTATCCAGTGCCCTAAATGCCCCAACAACAATGGGTGAAACAATCACACAGAAAAATGATAGAAGACAAAAACATCATCGCACCTGTGGGCGAAAACTTTTCACAAAGTGTTCTCTCCATCTCTGACCTATCGGTCCTTTTCCTCAAAGCAAATCTGCACAACACCTTCCAAGACAAGCTTGGAAACTTCACAACTCTGCTAGACACTGAAAGTATGTTTACACTGCAAAGGAAAATCCATGGCACTGAGTCTCAGAACCAGGTCATTTGACACTCTCGCTCACAGGGCTCAGGCTGCAGGGCTAAAAGTAGCAGTGTAGACATGTAGGCTCAGGCTAGAGCCTGGGCTCTGAGACCCTCCTGCTCAATGGGTTTCAGAGTCTGGGCGCCAGCCCAAACATTTTCTTTGCATCATAGACATACCCTACAAATCATGGTCTGACACACTTTTTTATGGTTCATTAAGACAAATTGTAACCTACTAACCCCCTTTGTCCTATGAGGGCAGAGGTGTTAATTGCCCGCTTCATTTTAAGTGGTTTCTTCAACATGTGTTAACCCCTTGTGTTAAATCTGTCCCACCTTGTATTTAGCTGACACACTCTGGTTGCCCTTTCCAGACTGACAAAGAGCTCTGTGACGTTCCAAAGCTGTCTCTTCCACCAACAGAAATTGGTCCAATAAAAGCTATTACCTCAGCCACCCTGTCTCTCTCTCTCATATCTTGTGACCAGCACAGCTATAACCACACTGCAAATAGGTAAGAGGAATGTCAGTTTCAACTTTCTACCTTATACTGCTCACCAAAAATAGAGAATTACGGATCCCAGTCCTGAAATCAATAGGAATTTGCCTGAGTAACAAAGTGCAGGATCAAGCTCACTCTATTCATCATAAAAAGAAAAGGAGCAGTTGACAAGAATGTGTGAGGAACAGTAGGGGGAAAAAATAAACATGGGGAAATAGTTTTACTTTGTGTAATGACACATCCACTCCCAGTCTTTATTCAAGCCTAATTTAATGGTGTCCAGTTTGCAAATTAATTCCAATTCAGCAGTCTCTCATTGGAGTCTGTTTCTGAAGTTTTTTTGTTGTAATATTGCCACTTTTAGGTCTGTAATTGAGTGCCCAGAGAGATTGAAGTGTTCTCCAACTAAAAGTGGCAATATTACAACAAAAAAAATTCAAAACAGACTCCAACGAAAGACTGCAAATTAATTCCAATTCAGCAAACTGGACACCATTAATTTAGGCTTGAATAAAGATTGGGAGTGGATGTGTCATTACACAAAGAAAAACTATTTCCCCATGTTTTGTTTTGTTCCCCCCCCCCACTGTTCCTCACACATTCTTTTCAACTGCTGGAAATGGTCCACCTTGATTATCACTACAAAAGGGTTTTTTTCCCCTCTCCTTCTGATAATAGCTCACCTTAACTGATCACACTCATTACAGTGTTGTTTCATGTTCTCTGTGTATATAAAATCTCCCCACTGTATTTTCCACTGCATGCATCCGATGAAGTGATCTGTAGCTCACGAAATCTTATGCTCAAATAAATTTGTTAGTCTCTTAGGTGCCACAAGTACACCTTTTCTTTTTGCGGATTCAGACTAAACATGGCTGCTACTCTGAAATCTATTCATCATGTTTCTCCAAGAGAAACACTCAACAATATTTTCTGGGGGGATATTAAGGAGGAAGAGGAAGAGAACCATCACCAAGTTAAATAAAACTAATAATCAAATAAATTAAATGTTAAACATCTATTTAGTACTTCCAGTTAACTGGACTGGAACTCATTTAAAATTAAAATATCAAGGAAGTACAAACATGTTATTTAAGTAACATGCTCATCCTTGTGATTAAATCAGAAATGATCTAGTACCAAACAAGCCTGCATTTCACCTTTGGTGCTGTTCAGATTACTCCGAACTACTACAATATTTACATCTTTAATTCAAAGTAGCCTCCACTGTTGATCTTTTTAGGTGTCCAGGGAAATAATGGGATACAGAAGAACTTTGCTCAGAATTTACTACTGACTTTGTACAACATATATCAGTCATTTCTTTCAAGGAAAAGGCACATTTTTATAAGTTCACACTAAACATATCCTTGTACTAATTATTATACTGTGCAGTATCTGGGGATACTTGGATCCAAAAGGCAAAAAGACTATTCTATAAAAGAACCTATGGCAGAATTTCATAAATTGTAAAATTCTTTTATGCTCCTTCTCTCTCACATACACACACACACACACACACACACACTTGAAACAAAAATGTCAGAGATGGACTCTACCTTACTTGCTGATGAAATTCCAAGTAAAAAGAGGCCTTCCACTTCTCTACATGTTTGAAACTGAAAAAAGATCATCACTGCCCGTTTCAGAGACACAAATACAGCCAGAATGAAATAGTGACAATTTGCAAGTGAAACCTTCACAATGCTCTGGTTGAGAATCGGTTGTCTATTCTGGCTAATAATCAGAGATCATAGCGTCAAGTGATTCAGGACATGCAACTCATGCTTAAGAGCCTATTACTGGTAGAATCACTTATAATGATGAGTAGCCTATCAAGCCTTGGAAAAATATTTCCACAGTTAGAGGCTGACTCTGATCTCATTTTTCACCAGCATAATTCAGCAGAACTCCCCCAAAGTCAATGGGGTTACAGCATATTGGCCTAAAACCAGGAAGAGATCAAAATCACAGCCAGACTCTACTAGCCATTTTGAAGAGAGAAGAAAACAACAGTGACAGATTTCCCTGGGTTCTTGTTTGTAATAGGAAAGGAGTACTTGTGGCACCTTAGAGACTAACAAATTTATTAGAGCATAAGCTTTCGTGAGCTACAGCTCAGAAAGCTTATGCTCTAATAAATTTGTTAGTCTCTAAGGTGCCACAAGTACTCCTTTTCTTTTTGCGAATACAGACTAACACGGCTGCTACTCTGAAACCTGTTTGTAATAGGTAATCTTAATACACAATTTGAGGAATCTGAATATATTTCGGTTCCAAATGGTTTGTTTCCACATATCCTTATATTCATGAAGATTGTACTGAAATAATTTGGAAAGTTAGACTCTAGTCTACATTTGAGTCTTAACCACTGGTGAAGCTGCACTGATGCAACCCCTAACTGAAGAGTGCTACACTGCTGTGAAAAATGACTTACACTAGTTCATCTTATTCCTGTTTGAAACAGGAGGAGTTTGCTCTGGTACAGCTATATCCCCACTGACCAATACTCCAAAGTATAAATTATACACACACACACACACACACACACACACACACACACACCTTAAATATTCCCAGATTTGCTATCTTCAAAGCTTGTTGAAAAATTTAAAGCCAATGCTCAAGAACATTTGACTGCATTCCAAACACACTTAGTTCAATTATATTCATTTCCCTTTTTATTCACTGTGCGTGAACATTCACACCTGCAATTTTTTGTTTGCATATACGTTTAGGAAACAGCTGATACAATTATCTATATTCCCATATGAACAAGTGTACCTATGCAGGAAACTATTTTTTATTTGCTATCATTTATAGTTCTTCTGTTTAAAGAGCTTCACTCATCCATTCAGAGAGAAGAAGCAATTTCTTGACCATTCCACTCATAAGAACAACATATATATTCACCCAACAAATAGTGAATAGTTCAAGTCACCAGTTCATAAGCAATCCAAAGGTTGAAAATTGTTCATCAAAATTATTTGGCGAAGACTTGTGTCTAGTAAATACTGTTGTAGAAACTTTTATTTAGGAAGGATTTGTAAACCGAAATAAAAAGTGTTAAATTTTACCAAATAAAAAAAATATTGGCAATGAAAAAAATATGATCAGCACCTGCTATTGTAATCTATCTATGAATGGATACATTTAAAGGAACTTGAGTACTAGGTAGTGGTCACAGTATGAAAACTTACAATGGCTGTATTTAAATTTCTAACAATGTGGAATTCTGGTAAACAGTAGAATATTTAAAATGGTACAAACCATCAAGGACCCCCCACTATAGATATATTTCATTAAACATATTTTAACCTCTTTGTTACAAGCAACTTCTATAATGTGCATCAGTTCCTCTTTTGCAACCATAGTAAAATAGAGCTAGCTAAACTCATTTTTAGGTTCACTGGCAAGTCCAAACATTTTTAAAAATTTCATTTCAGATAAACAAAACACTGTTTGACAAAATTAAACATTCCATTTGGATTTTGATAGTTTACCTTTAAAAAAAGAAATGAAGGAATTTCAAAGTGAAAAGTTGTTTCAAATTGAAACCTTTCATTTTAAAAAAGTAAAAACAAAACCTTTTTTTTTTCTTAATTTTTGTAAAATTGAAACAAATTTGTTAAATGTTTTGGTTGACCTGAATCACCATTTTTCATCAAAAAAAGTTTCAGCTGAAAAAATGTACCTGCTTTATATCAGAGTAGATTTCACAGCAAAGTTGAATGTGATCACTTAGGTGGTTATGACAAAAGATTTACATAATTTTCTTTTACTAATGTCATTTAACAAGAAATGAGTTCCTCTAATCTACAGTGATATATACTGGACATAAAATTTCTAATTTTTATCCTAATTTCTGCTTACCTGTCTGGAACACAATCTACATTTTCACTGCAGTTCTCCTTGACATTTCTCTTATCTATTTTCCTTTCTCATTACTCTTCCTTGGAAGAAATCATGGGCACTGAAAATATTAAATTAATTTTATAGCCAGCACATCTGATGCTTTTCGACAGACATTGTCCATGTTCTTCTGCCAAAAACAACCAAACAACTTTGGAACATGTTCTTCCCAAACTGGAATTTGCTTGAGAAAAAACCCTTTCCAAATAAGGGACTATTACCCACTTAAAAGGAATCAGGTGACATCATTACAACAATGCAATGTAAAAGTACAGAGCAATAGAGAAAAAAATATGTTTGGTCATGTTTTTTTGTTTTATCTTTTCAGTCATATGAAATTGTTCTAATCTAAAGGCATTCCAGGAGGATTTGGTCTGTGTATGAGCTTTGACAACTCTTGTCTATTAGTTTTACATCTTTTGCAAAGGCAAGGTATTCTAGTGCTAGGGCATTAGAGTGGAAGTCAGGACACCTGGGTTCTAGTCCCAGTTTGGACATTTCCCCTCTCTGGGCCTCATTTCTCTTCCACCCTTCATCTGCTTTGTCTGTTTGGATTATATGCTCTTCAGGGCAGAGAGATTGTCTCTCACTATACATTTGTCCAGTGTGCACTCGGGGACTCTGATCTCAGTTAAGGCTTCTAAGTTACTTACATGGCCCCAATATTGTAGTGTCTAAGTGCCTCCATCTCTTCATGGATTTACCCTTTACCCTGTGAGTTAAGGAAGTGCTATTATTCCCATTTTACAGATGGGGAAGCAGAGACAGAGACAAAGTGACTTGCCCAAGGTCACACAGGAAGTTTCTGGTGGAGAAGAGAATTGAGGCCAGATCTCCTATGGCCTCAACTAGTGTTCTCACCACTGCACCATCCTTCCTCAAGTAACCATAGTGCTGTCTATATTCATTTGATATACTCCAGCAGAACTGCCATCAGACAAAGTAAGATTTAGCTTTTTTTTCTCCATTACTGTTAATTTGCTTAAGTGTAGTGATGTGAAAAGTTATGGACTATCTCCTGTCGTCTCTGCCAGCTGCAAATCAGAGAAGATGATTATTAAACATTTATATTGCAGCAGCTGCCATAGGTCATGAAGACAATCACCATACAAACCCACATGAAGACATATCTGGCCCCAAAGAGTTGATAATCCAACATTAAACAAGATGCAATAAGTGAATGCAGCAAATAATGAGAGAAAGGGAGGGAGGGAAGATGAGGGTAATAGTAATAATACCCCATGGGCATGTATATTAATAGTTGCTAGTTCCAAATTGTTTTAAAAGTTCCTTTGCATAAACTTATAAATACATACATGAATAATATCAAGGATTAGGAAGTGAATACAGTCCCCTCTGGCGAATGTATTTATGAAGCTAATTTTCTTCCCTCATTTACCTAGGTGCAACCCAAATGATTTCTAACCTAAGGGGGGAAAATCAAGCTTGTTTCTGATGAAGAGCTTAGTGAGGTTGGGAGGTTGTTGGAAGGCCAGAAGATGGGGATGGGAAAAAAGATTTCTTTCAGGGTATGGTCCCCATCAAGTATGGGTTGTAACTACTTAATTGTCACCTACCTCCCCACTCTGGAACCCATACAGGTATCATCAAACAATTACAACCCATACTTGATGGGGACCACATCCTGAAACAAATCTTTCCCCAACCTCCCCCAGACCAGGACGCACCAACTCAAAGGGGCACCAGACCTGCCAGAACAACAGATGCAAAACCTGCAGACATATTTCCATCGCTATGATGATCAATACCTCCCACAACACACCTTTCAAGATCTATGGGTCCTACACATGCCCATCACAACACATGGTGTACCTCATCCAATGCACTAAATGCCCCAACAAGAGTGGAGTGTATCATGATTATTTCACCCACAATGAATACGCACAGAAAATGATAAGACAGACAAAAACTACCATACCACCTGTGGGAGAACATTTGTCCACAAAACAATCACTCCATATTGCCCTTTCACTCCTTGTCTGCAAAGGAAACTTGTGCAACATCTTCAAAAGATGAGCCTGGGAACTTAAATTCATAACTCTGCCAGCCAGCAAATATCATGAACATGAGACATAAATCCAATTACAACAATCTGTGACCCACTAACCCTCCTTTATCCTATGACTGTAGAGGTATTAGCTGCTCACTTCATTTTGAATGGTCTCTTGCAACATGTGTTAACTCCTTATCCATTTTATATATTTAGCTGTGACACGGAGTACTTTCTCAGACCTAAAGAAGTGTCTAAGCTTGAAAGTTTTCCTCTTTCACCAGCAGAAGTTGGCACAATAAAAGAAATTATCTCACCCTCCTTGTCTCTCTAGAGAGAACTTGTGTAAATAATAATCAGGCTTTTCTTATTTTATTGCATTTTATTTTATTTGAACCACAATCCAAAGGACTCTCAGTCCATGGATGGAGGGAGAAGAAGATTCAGAAACAGAAGTTTCCTGAGCGACATATGAGAGAAGTATGCACACAGCAGGAGCTGAACAAGGTTCAGTATCCAAAACCTCGGAGAATTTCAACAAATCCCAGGGTCACTAGCCAATCACATCACCTAGAATAACCACTAGGGAATTCTTAGGCTAATTAACAGATGCATGCTAATTATTTTTTCTTTTAAAAAAACCCCCACTGGAGTCAAGGTGAAAGGGGGCTTAAAAGGCCCTAACTTTTGAGATGGTAAATGCTTTCTTCAAAGTGATGAGCATCCTCAGTGCCACTGAAGTCAATGGGACTTTAGGGTGCTCAGCAGTTCAGAGGAGCTGCACAGTATCTTGTGGAATTGAATCTGTAATTATCCCCAGATAGGAGCATTGATAAGTTAATGTTGAAATAATGTGTATGTCAGTTTCCTTTGTACTTGCATTGCTGCTCGCACAGCAAGTGTCAGAACTGTGTTTTGAAAAGACGAATCTTGCAGTTTATACAGATATTTCAATGTTGGAAATGGCAGTGGAAGTGGCATGCAAATATTTCCTATTAAGGGCAATGTATGCGTCTGTATGGACGTGGAACAGAAAAAACCCTCAGAGTCATGAATTTTCTGTCATTCCTGCAGGGCTCAAAAGAGAAAGGAAAGAAAGAAAGAATTTTTAAAAAGTTAAAGAGCTGAAGAAGAATGTGATAATTTCACAACAATTTTGTAAGCTCATGAAAATGTAACAAAACAATATTTCAAGCTACAGTACTGGTATTGTGAGCCAAATCCCACAGTCCTTATTCAGGAAAAAATTCTGTTACAGTAAGTGCTGAACAGGTACAGCAGGATATTGCCCTTTATTAACACATGAAATTCCAGGTGAAAGTCTGGCTCCATTGAAGTCAATGGCAAAACTCTCATTGAGTTAACGGAGTCAGTATTTCTTCCCCTTCAGGTACATAACAAATTATGAACAATCACAGCATGCACTGATTCCCCAGTCAAACTATTGTGTAGTTAAAACTTAGATGCACAGGAATTTAGGACCATTGATTAAATTAATGCGAGTCTTTCCACTGACTTCAGTGGGCTTGGAATCAGTTTTTTTGGTGAAATACACACGTGTTGGTATGTGTATGGGCACAACATAGGAACTGGAGCTAAGGGCAGTGTGATCTCAGTTGGTGTCTTTAGGTGATTCCATAACACAAATAATTAATATTGATGAAAGGTTGCCTTTTTAGAAGATGAAATTTTATTCTAAGGAGTTTGATTTATTTTCATTAAAAAGATGCAGCCAGTGAACTGCATCTTCTTTGACAGTTGTTTTAAAAACCAATGTTGCTTGGATGCTTGGTGGAAATCTAGGATTAAAGCTGTAAGTGCAAATGGAGAAGAGTGGGATATTAGTTCAGAAGTTGGGCTTTTTGCTTACAGTACTCTGATACATCATCCTACCTGTGTAGTGAGCCCAGAGGCAAAGCAGTACAGCAGCCCTGTCAACTCTTGTAGAGGCAGAAGGCCCAGGAGAACAACAGGGCCAGTTCCTGGTGCTGACTTAACATGGGTAACCCCTGCACCCCAGTGGAGCTCCATTGATTTCAATGAGACAAAGTGTGGGCACAGGATTCTGCTCACATGGAAGCAGTGACAGAATCAGGGCCTGGTTTTGTTCCCTCTCCTTTTCCATTGGATAGTTCTTTCTCCAGGTCAACACGAAAAACATTAAAAGTAGGAAAGAAATAGAGAGGGAGTGAGAGAAATTGGGAGAAGGAGGTGGAAGAGAAACAAGAGGAGCTGGTGAAATTAAATGCTGCCCTGATTATCCTCACTGTTTTAAATATCAGGAGTGGGAGTTGCTGTAACAAAGAGAAGACCAAAGATTTTAGAGTCATTCATTAATCGATTGTTTGGATTGTCTCCTATTCAGCATGGGGGGTGGGGAACATGATTGAGAAAAAGAGCAGAGCAAGACAAAAATATTAGAATAATTAGTTCATAATTAGTCCTTTGTGGTGATTGGGTTTTGTTCTAGCGGTAAAAAGGGAAGAGTTCCAGGAATACTACTTCATCAACTTCTTTCTTGTTCTTAAATATAAGAAAACTTTTACAAAAGAGGGAGGACCTTTTGAAGTAATTAAATGTCTCTCTGAAAAGGAGAGGAGGTAAGGGCTCAAACCAAAGAGATGGGATCGAACAAAAAACCTGTCACTTTGGAAAAGTTTGGATCCATACCTCAACTCTATTTTTAAGCCATTAGAATCTCCAAGACCTGTCTATGTTTCTCTGTGTTATCCAGAACTATAAGTTTAGGCCCTAGACCCACAAATACTTGCAATCTTGATGCTTAACATTATACACTGTGAATGGTTCCCCTGAAGTAAAAAGTTCAGACTACTCACAGCACCTAAAGCTAAGCATCCATGTAAGTCTCTGCAGGATCAAGGCCTTCCTGATTAACAAAACAGAATAAAGACTGAATATGTGTTTTGATGCCCAATAATTTAACAGGTGAAAGAAAAGTATTATAAACCTGATCTTGCAGACCTTACTCAGGCAAAACTCTCATTGTCTGCAAGGTCTGGAGGATCCACCTCTGTGGAAATAGTTCTAAATATTAGTGATAAGCCCAAGGACAGGACGAATTTGTAATTCTAGAATGTCCAAACATAATCATCCCCTCCTCCACAAAAAAATGACTAGGAAGGAAGAAGCAACCACCCCAGCCCATTGCTAGTAAAATATTTCAGTGGGCAAGAAAAAAAATGACACCTCTGTGACTAAAGAGCAGTGCTGGCATAAGGTACAGGCATGACAGACATGCACATAGGACCCCAGCCCCGGGAGTCACCTCACTACATCAAAATTTCAGCTTTCATTTACAAAAAAGTAAGTTTCTATCCCTAATGATGGCAAAGAAATGCTTGAAAATGTGACCCAAATGTAACCAAGGCAGTGATACCTGCCTGAGTCTGCAGAAAGCCCAGAACAATAGTTCTTAAAGATGTGAACTTCCTCATGCATATCAATGGGGTGTTTATGCCAAAATCCGCTTTTCTGGGGAGACGCAGCCATCCCCACTACGTTACGTGTTCCTTTCTGCTTCTTCAGTTGCTCCCAATAATATTTAAAAGTGATTAAATATATATTATCAAACTGAACAGAGCAGTATCACAATGCCTTACTTTTCAGGACTTTGTAGTGGTGTTTACCACAACTGCAAATGGGTTAAACACAATGGAAATCCTAGATGACAGCTAATGTAAGGGTATTCTCTGTCTGTCCCTTCATTGCTCCAGTCTCAGAGAGTGTTGTAAGGTTTTTCAAAAGCAGTGAGATTTAACTGAGAAGACCAGAAGTACTGTAAGGGAGCAAATGGACCTCTGGAAACTTGCTTTGAATATGCAGCTTTCACATAAATGAGGAATTGGGGTGCTGCCAAACCCCCTGGCTTGAAGTGGTTTCCATTATATCCAGGGTTTACAGTTTGGTTCAGTGGCTCTCAGCACCCCCACTATAACAATTGTTCCAGCAGCCCCTGACCTCTCAGTGTTAATATATTTCACTGCAGACTGATCCTGCTTTGGGATTGTGAAGGCTACAATTTTGTACTGGTGTATCACAACTAGGATAAATTTGTGGTATTACTTTTTTTTCTATGGTTAGTCTAATCTGGTTTGGATCTTAGTTCTTTATCTGGATATATATGCTGTAACTTAAGAACAATGGAACTAAAGAGTATTCTCAGTGCATTTTGTGTATGGAAGTCACAGACCATGAAGTTGGAAAAGAGGACTTGAAAGCAGCCTATTCAAGATGAAATGAGAGTCATCAACTGAGTAGCCTATGTTGTATTCATTTGCATATATTGGGCCAGAATCTCAACTGGTATAAATAGATGTAGCTCCATTGAAGTCAATTTATATTACCTGATAATATGATCCATAAGAACACACAAGATCTGGGGTATTCAGGAACTGAAAGATTTAAGATAAACTTCAAAGAGAACTATAGGAAGTCTTAAGAACACAGAAAATAAAATAGCTGGGCTGTGTTGCATCCTGATTTTTTTTCCCACTGACTTAAGAATTGATCGTTCCCTGAAACAAGCCAGCACATGCATCAATTCTGGGATTTTATGATATCTTCAGTAGATATGGTGTGTTCCAAGGGTTGCTCTGTAACCGGAACTTGTTCAGTTTCTGGAACTGTAGCTGATTATTTTTATTTTTCCAATTATTAAAGTTTAATGTGCATTATTCTGTGGGGAGTTTTGCTTTTATGAACAAAGCATATGTCTGAGCTACCAGAAAATCCTAAGCCTAGGAAAAATCATTTACAAATAATGTTTTAATGCTGTAACAGCTGCTGTCTAATTGGCACTTCCCAAAAGATCTTTGGCTATTTCAGTCACACTCTCAAGGCATGTGATAATCCTTACAATATTCAGAAATAGAGCTATCTAGAATGCTAGAACTGCATTTTAGTTTAGATAGGGTACATATTCAGAGATACACTGCATCTTAGAGGACACACTTCTATTGAAAAAAGCAAGACACGAAAGTTGGAAGTGCGCTGGACTGAGGATCCAGATTCTCTTTCCTGCTCTCAGACCTGCTGCATGATCTTAGACAAGTCATTCCTTTATGTTGTTCCCCTTCCATCTCTTGTCTAATTACATTGTAAGCTCTTCAGAGCCAGGACTGTCTGTCACTGTGTATTTGTATAAAATCTAGCACTATGAGCCCTTATATCAGTTGGGTCCTCTAAGTGCCACTGTAATACAATTAATAATAATGGTTACTGTGTATTAACACACAGTATTGCAGAAAGGTGATTTACTGAGCTCTGTGCAGTGGACACAAAGATAATTTATGGTGCATACCTAAGCAGTTTGAATTGACAGCAACATACTATAAATCAGCTCTGACAATGCATCCCTCTTCCAACTTTTTCCTTTATACATATACATCTTAGAAGAATTAGATTTGCTGTTGACAGACAGAACACGACTGAAGAGATTACTTGTGGCCATGCTGGCAGGCTGGAAAAAAATAAATAATGAACTGAGCAAAGCAAATGGCACAGTAAATGATCGCTTATATTTCTTCATCCATTCCTCCAAAACGTGGATGAAACTAAGAAGCCGTAGTCTGTTCACCCATGTTTTCTCAGCTAGGGAACAACATCTGCCCAACTACTTTCTGTGTTTTCTGCCTGTCCCAAGATGCACAAACATCATATCAATTGAAAATCATGCTGAAGATGATAGACAAGGTAGGATGTTTAAAGGGTGTCTAAGTGATTCAGGAGCACAAGTCCTATTTAAAGTCATTATAATCAGTGCATGAAAATCAGTAGGTCTTGTGCTCCTGGATCACTTAGAGGCTTCTGGAATTCCCACCCACAGCATTTAACTAAGCTCCCAAAAACTTAAAAGATCTAATCAGTTCACCATGATTATCCAACCCGCACACATCACCCTCCGTTACTGTGATGAGATCTACCTCCAAGTCCATCAACAGTGTAAGGCCCTGACTGAGCAAAGCACTTTAAGCACCTGAATAACTGATTGCAATGCACTACTCATGGGCTTAAAACTGAGCACCTGCTTAAGTGCTTTACTAAACTGGTGTCAGGATCCCAACAAGCTCAGTCAGGGCCCAGGAGCAAAGATGTTCATAGGTTCCAGCTGCAGTTGATAACAAAGAGTCAGAGTCCGAGACAGGTTTGAGGTTCTGAGTCAGGAGACAAAGTCCAAATCAAGGCAAGGTCAAAGCCAGTAATTGAGCAAGGAACAGTCATAGCAGCCACAGGAGCTCCACAATGTTACCTGGACACATCCTAAAGCACCCCTTGGGGTTATATAGGGCAGGAAGCCAATCAGAAGCCATGAGAGTGCTGTCCGTCAAATCCTTGAGGTCTGTGTCCACAGTGGGTCATGGGATGTGGCATGCCAGATGGTTCCAGCTGCTGCTGGGTGGCAGCCTGGAAATACCTGCTACCTGGTGGTTCCACAGGCCTGGGTTCTAGGTGTGTGAGGTCTTACACCTGGGGCCTATTTGATGACCTTTCCCAATACTAGGAAATATGTACCAGCTGCCCAGCTCATCTGCTCTGACAATAAAGAACAGGAGAACCCCACTGATTTGCCTCTCTATTATCCAAAAAACCAGCGCATACAGGCCCAGAAGCAGATGATCTTACCTCTGCAGCACTGTCTAGCGACCAGCCTCATACTTTCCCATTCTCTGGATTATCCAAATTTTTGATTATCCGATCTGGCCCCGGTCCCAATTAGATTGGATAAACGAGGTTCTGCTGTACATCAGAAGCTTTCCCTCATAATGCATTTCAGAAAGAATTCTTTAGTATTTCTCAAAATGTAACATTTTGGAGGTGTGGGGAGTTTATTTGCAGAATGATGTATCCCAAATCTAGCTTGAAATCATCAATAAGACTAGTTGCAAAACAACAAATTACTACATAACGAAGACATCGGATGTTTGATTCTGCAAAAAGTAGGGATATAAAAGACGACATACACAGGGTATGTCTACACTACAAAATTAGGTCAAATTTATAGAAGTCGTTTTTGTAGAAAGTGTTTTTATACAGTCAAGTGTGTGTCCCCCCACACAAATGCTCTAAGTGCATGTAGTCGGCTGATTGCGTTCACCGTACCGAGGCAACCGTCAACTTCCAGAGCTTTGCACTGTGGATAGCTATCCCACAGTTCCCACAGTCTCCACCGCCCATTTGAATTCTGGGTAGAAATCCCAGTGCCTGATGGGGCTAAAGCATTGTCGCAGGTGGTTCTGGGTACATATTGTCAGGCCCCTGTTCCCTCCCTCCCTCCATAAAAGCAAGGGCAGACAATCATTTTGCACCTTTTTCGAATTACCTGTGCAGACGCCATACCACGGCAAGCATGGAGCCCGCTCAGCTAACCGTCACCGTATGTCTCCTGGGTGCTGGCGGACGTGGTACTGCATTGCTACACAGCAGCAGTTTATTGCCTTTTGGCAGCAGACAGTGCAGTATGACTGGTAGCCATCGTCAACGTAGTCCTGGGTGCTCTTTTAACCGGGCACCTGGGCAAACATGGGAATGACTCAGCCAGGTCATTTCCCTTGTTTCATCTCATGGTGATTGAGTCCTACCAGCAGTGCACTGTCTTTTAATCTGCAGCTAGCAGAAGACGATGGCCAGTTGTCATACTGCACCGTCTTCTGCCGAGCACCCAGGAGGTGACTATGGCTAGCGGTCATACTGCACAGTCTGCTGCCAGCAAGATGTATAAAGATAGCTGAAGTGGCTGAAAACAAGAAATAGACCAGATTTTGTTTTGTATTCATTTTCTCCTCCCCCCCCGTGAAATCAACGGCCTGCGAAACGCAGTTTTGAGTTCTATCCTTCAGGCAGCCATTCAGTTTCTCGCAAAGCCACCCCCTTTGTTGATTTTAATTCCCTGTAAGCCAACCCTGTAAGCCATGTTGTCAGTCGCCCCTCCCTCCGTCAGGGCAACAGCAGACAATCGTTCCGCGCCTTTTTTCTGTGCAGACGCCATACCACGGCAAGCATGGAGCCTGCTTAGATCACTTTGGCAATTAGGAGCACATTAAACACCACACGCATTATCCAGCAGTATATGCGGCACCAGAACCTGGCAAAGCGAAACCGGGCGAGTAGGTGACGTCAGCGCGGTTACGAGAGTGATGAGGACATGGACACAGACTTCTCTCTAAGCACGGGCCCTGCCAATGTGGGCATCATGGTGCTAATGGGGCAGGCTCATGCGGTGGAACACCGATTCTGGGACCGGGAAACAAGCACAGACTGGTGGGACCGCATAGTGTTGCAGGTCTGGGACGATTCCCAGTGGCTGCAAAACTTTCGCATGTGTAAGGGCACTTTCATGGAACTTTGTGACTTGCTTTCCCCTGCCCTGAGGTGCAAGAATACCAAGATGAGAGCAGCCCTCACAGTTGAGAAGCGAGTGGCAATAGCCCTGTGGAAGCTTGCAATGCCAGACAGCTGCCAGTCAGTCGGGAATCAATTTGTAGTGGACAAGTCTACTGTGGGGGCTGCCTTGATGCAAGTAGCCAACACAATCAAAGATCTGCTGATATCAAGGGTAGTGACCCTGGGAAATGTGCAGGTCATAGTGGATGGCTTTGCTGCAATGGGATTCCCTAACTGTGGTGGGGCCATAGACGGAACCCATATTCCTATCTTGGCACCAGAGCACCAAGCCTGTAAGTACATAAACCGCAAGGGGTACTTTTCAATAGTGCTGCAAGCACTGGTGGATCACAAGGGACATTTCACCAACATCAACGTGGGATGGCCGGGAAAGGTACACGACACTTGTATCTTCAGGAACTCTGGTATGTTTCAAAATCTGCAGGAAGGGACTTTCTTCCCAAACCAGAAAATAACCATTGGGAATGTTGACATGCCTATAGTTATCCTAGGGGACCCAGCCTACCCCTTAATGCTATGGCTCATGAAGCCATACATAGGCAGCCTGGAGAGTAGTCAGGAGCTGTTCAACTACAGGCTGAGCAAGTGCAGAATGGTAGTAGAATGTGTATTTGGACATTTAAAAGTGCGCTGGCGCAGTTTACTGACTCGGTTAGACCTCAGCGAAACCAATATTCCCACTGTTATTACTGCTTGCTGTGCGCTCCACAATATCTGTGAGAGTAAGGGGGAGACGTTTATGGCGGGGTGGGAGGTTGAGGCAAATCGCCTGGCTGCTGGTTATACACAGCCACACACCAGGGCAGTTAGAAGAACACAGGAGGGTGTGATGCGCATCAGAGCAGCTTTGAAAACCAGTTTCATGACTGGCCAGGCTACGGTGTGAAAGTTCTCTTTGTTTGTCCTTGATGAAACCCCCCGCCTCTTGGTTCACTTTACTTCCCTGTAAGCTAACCACCCTCCCCACCTCCCTTCAATCACCGCTTGCAGAGGCAATAAAGTCATTGTTGCTTCACATTCATGCATTCTTTATTAATTCATCACACAAATAGGGGGATAATTACCAGGGTAGCCCAGGAGGGGTGGTGGAGGAGGGAAGGACAAGGCCACAAAGCACTTTAAAAGTTTAAAAGTTATTGAATGCCAGCCTTCTGTTACTTGGGCAATCCTCTGGGGTGGAGTGGCTGGGTGGCCGGAGGCCCCCCCAACACGTTCTTGGGCGTCTGGGTGAGGAGACTATGGAACTTGGGGAGGAGGGCGGTTGGTTACACAGGGCCTGTAGTGGTGGTCTGTGCTCCTGCTGCCTTTCCTGCAGCTCAACCATATGCTGGAGCATATTAGTTTGATCCTCCAGCAGCCTCAGCATTGAATCTGCCTCCTCTCATCATGATGCCACCACCTTTCAGCTTCAGCCCTCTCTTCAGCCCGCCACCTCTCCTCCCGGTCATTTTGTGTTTTCCTGCATTCTGACATTGTCTGCCTCCACGCATTCGTCTGTGCTCTGTCAGTGTGGGAGGACAGCATGAGCTCAGAGAACATTTCATCGTGAGTGCATTTTTTTTGCCTTCTAATCTTCGCTAGCCTCTGGGAAGGAGAAGATCCTGTGATCCTTGAAACACATGCAGCTGGTGGAGAAAAAAAAAGGGACAGTGGCATTTGAAAAGACACATTTTATAGAGCAATGGGTACACTCTTTCATGGTAAACCTTGCTGTTAACATTACATAAATAGCACATGTGCTTTCGTTACAAGGTCACATTTTGCCTCCCCCCACCGTGTGGCTAACTGCGAGGAACATTTCTGTTCAGCCATAGGCAAACATCCCAGCAGGAACGGGCACCTCTGAATGTCCCCTTAAGAAAAGCACCCTATTTCAACCAGGTGACCATGAATGATATCACTCTCCTGAGGATAATACAGAGAAAAAGAACGGATGTTGTTTGAATGCCAGCAAACATACACTGCAATGCTTTGTTCTACAATGATTCCTGAGTACGTGCTACTGGCCTGGAGTGGTAAAGTGTCCTACCATGGTGGATGAAATAAGGCTGCCCTCCCCAGAAACCTTTTGCAAAGGCTTTGGGAGTATATCCAGGAGAGCCACGAATGCCAGGGCAGATTAATCATTAAACATGCTGGCTTTTAAACCTTGTATAGTATTTTAAAAGGTACACTCAGCAGGGTCCCTTCTCCACCTGGTGGGTCCGGGAGGCAGCCTTGGGTGGATTCGGGGGGTACTGGCTCCAGGTCCAGGGTGAGAAACTGTTCCTGGCTATCGGGAAAACCGTTTTCTCTGCTTGTTTGTTGTGAGCTATCTACAACCTCATCATCATCGTCTTCCTCGTCCCCAAAACCTGCTTCCTTGTTGCCTCCATCTCCATTGAAGGAGTCAAACAACACGGCTGGGGTAGTGGTGGCTGAACCCCCTAAAATGGCATGCAGCTCATTATAGAAGCAGCATGTTTGGGGCTCTAACCTGGAGCAGCCGTTTGCCTCTCTGGTTTTCTGGTAGGCTTGCCTCAGCTCCTTAAGTTTCACACAGCAGTGCTTCGGGTCCCTGTTATGGCCTCTGTCCTTCATGCCCCGGGAGATTTTCACAAATGTTTTGGCATTTCGAAAACTGGAACATAGTTCTGATGGATTCCTCTCCCCATACAGCGATCAGATCCCGTACCTCCCATTCAGTCCATGCTGGAGCTCTTTTGCGATTTTGGGACTCCATCATGGTCACCTCTGCTGATGAGCTCTGCATGGTCACCTGCAGCTTGCCACACTGGCCAAACAGGAAATTGAAATTCAAAAGTTCGCAGGCCTTTTCCTGTTAACCTGGTCAGTGCATCTGAGTTGAGAGTGCTGTCCAGAGCGGTCACAATGGAACACTCTGGGATAGCTCCCGGAGGCCAATACGATCTAATTGTGTCCACAGTACCGCAAATTCGACCCAGCAAAACCGATTTCAGCGCTAATCCCCTTATCGGGTGTGGATTAAGGAAATCTATTTTAAGAGCCCTTTAAGTTGAAAAAAAGGGCTTCATCATGTGGACGGGTGCAGGGTTACACCGATTTAACACTGCTAAATTCAACCTCAACCCCTAGTGTAGACCAGGGCATAGAAGATAAAGTTCCTTTACGGATATGATCCTGCCTTCTTTAGGCATCTAAACCTGGAAAAAGCAGTGGAAAAGTAATGTTACTGTATGCTAATACTCTGATTGGCAACCCCCACCCATCCCATTTCTACTATGAGCACCATACTCTGGTGATACATAATCTCCTTTTGCTGGTCAGCAAGTATACATGCACAGACAATGCAGACCATGCCACCTGGTTTCAATCAGGCATATCTTTCTACAATTCCCACTCCAGGTGGACTGCAGTGGGAATTGTAGAGTCTATGGGTAGCCAAACTGAAAGTAGAAGAAAGCCTTATGCTCCAGGTCTGCCTAGAGATTTTCTTGGGTGTGCATAGTTGTACACAGCAGTCTGATCATGTATTTCAATTCTCATCCATCTCTAAAAATAAAATGACTAATATTAAGGATAACGACAACTAATCCTTGCAACCACATTACATGAGTTGTAGCAATTTTTGTGCACCTTGACACAGGAGGAGACCTTTCATCCGAAGAACGTAAGGTAATTACAAATGAGTAATGCCTGTTCTGCATTGTTAAGGATACTACTACAAATTCCTCCACAGTGTATCAGTCTCACAGCTACCACGCAGTAGCGCTTATCAGCGGCAGAGCTAATCCATCAAAAAGTGCTTAAGGGGAAAATCTACAAGAAAGGGAAAGGTATATCAAAACATGAGTGACAATCTTATTGACTCAACCTTGATTACTCTTAAAATATTGTATTATATAGATACACATACACAGTATAATTCACATTTCAATATAAGAAAACACTCAGACAGCTAATATAAAATTTTCACTTTAGACAGTACAAATTAAATTTGAGAAGTTTATACAGTAAAGTATCATAGTGTTTTGAAATTGGTATTCACCATACATGGAAAAAAATATTGTAGACCACAGATTATAATTCACATTGTATTAAGTTTCTTCTGATATTTCTTTTAATATACCTGTAGAAAGAATATTTCCCTTCCCCTTTATTATTTTAATATACTCGACGACGTGTGTGTATAATATATAAACACTCTTGGAATAGTATGATTGTCATATCCATGTCATTTGTGCTTGATTTCACAATGTAATTTAAAAAATGCCCCAAATTTAATGCATCCCTTCCAATGCCCCGCTTTGCCCTACATCTGCCAGACCAACTTCATGAGGGTAGAAAAATCCAGATTTTTTACCTGTTTCAGATTATCTCAGTCTGCTAGCAAAGTAACATTGCTCCAGATTAGCTTGGCATGAACCCAACGAGATATTAAAGAAAATAATATGAGTTTAGCACATAAAGTTCACATGCTGGAAAGTCTCATGCTCTGGATCCCTGATATGAAGAAATGCCAAGAAAGCGGTAATCTAAACTACTATTAGAATAATTTTAGTACTGAGTGCTGTTCTGCTTCAGCTATAAATATGCCGAGACATATGCTTGCTCTGATGGAGGAAATTAGCAGAAGGTTACCCCTTTCCCTAAGAAGATTAAACTAGAAAGAAAAAAAATACTCTTGTCCCTTGCACTGTTACACCATTTTCCCATAAAAGAAAACAGACCACTGTTTAAAAGGGCATCATCTTAATAGAAAGATTTTGGCAGTTTCTACTCATATAGGTAGATAGCCACATTGCATAATTCAACCTCATTTGGGAAGCAAATGTATAAATAGACTTGCAAAAACCGGCATGAAACCGGTATAGAATCCATAGTGGAATTCGGAGAGCTCCTATAAAGTCAGGTTAGCTCTTTTAGATGCGTTTAGTGGCAAAATTATAGCAGGCACTGACCATTCCATCCACTTCCATGAGTGGAAGAGACCCAAAGCCGTGGGTGTAAAAAGTGGGGGGAAAAGCAGTGACTGCATAGTGTGACTCCCCTCTCCGCCCCCTGCCTTGACCTTAATCGAGTCCTGTACAAGCCCCTGAGAGAGAATGTAGGCTCTGGGGGTTGCAAGAAAGCATATATTCCAAGAAAGCAATCAGGAACATAGAACAGCCATTCTTGGTGGCGTTGCCTTTCCTTAGAACTGCAGGGAATGTGAAGCAAAAGGTAATGCTTACTACTCATGTTAGCATTCTAATACTGAATCCTGAGCTTCTCAAATGGAGCCACAGACCACAGATCCCACCTGCACCCTGCAAACGTTTACCAGCTGTGATGAGCAAAGGTCCAAATATCAGCTCACAAATCAAAGCTCCTTAACCATCCCTGGAACTCAGTAAGCAAAAGTAGCTAGAACCCAGGGATCATTATCCTCATTTAACTAAGGAGGAAACAGATTGCAGGACTGGGCTCTTTACGGAGATATATTAAAGAAAACATAAAGCTATTTTTTTTCTTATTAATTCCCATTCTCATTTTTTGAATGACAATGTAAAACGCTAAATGAAGTTTTATTTGCACAAAATTTGAAAATACCCTAGGAAGCAGGCTTCAGCAAAGATCTGCTATTAGATTTGTTATTTTGTACATCTATTAATTATTGTTGCTCTCAAACAGGATCCCATTGGGGTACGTCATGGGGCAGAAGAATGTCCTTTCCCAAGGGAAGGGGGAATTTACTAAAGCTGAATGTCCCTAGGACCGGAATTCAAACTTAAGGACTCATCCACCTGAGATGTACTTTATATGTCATTCCAATTTTCTCCTGTGCAGTTAGTACTCTGTATAATTTCCTTTCTGCTTATGTACATGTTTAAAAGCATTTTTCACCTGCTAAAGTGCAATGGTTCACCAGCAGGAAAGCTAGACTCATTAAAGTTATGCAAGCTACACTAGATGACTCACTTGACAAAATATGAGTGCTTTGGAGCATTGACAAACCCTGGCTGGATCCTGTGGAGGTAATGATTTTATAAATGGAGAAAGAGGTGGCAGAACTGCTGAGTTGATGCTCATCAGAGGAGAATTAGGTCCAGCTCCGACCGAATTTCCTTCTTAGTGCAAAAAGCAGAAGATGAAATCCTACCAACTATAATTTATATTACATTTGTTACAAGTACCGCATCTTCCTTTTCCTATATCCTCCATTTTGTTACTGTCAGCCCCATGATGAAAGCCCACTAAGTACCATCCTTTTTCTTATATTAGCCTTCTTTAAAAGAAAGAAAAAAATGGAAATTTTTGCTTATTTTCCTTTCAAATCAAAACCCCAAACCTGGATGGCTCAGAAGACTGATGATGGGATAGAAGAGTCTTTCACCTATAGCTCATGAGCATAATCTAATCTATAACAGAAGTGATGAACAATTTTTATACCGTCTAATAGCTATTCAAAGACATAAGCACAAGTTTGTGGTCTTTGTCCCATTCTTGGTGATCCAAATCATTAAAACCATCACCACCACTACTTTTGCTGGAAATTGTGGTGAAGAGGACAAGAATTGAATGGTCTTAAGACCAAATTTCTCTTACCCTTAAAGACAAAAGGTCTTGAGTTAAAGCATATAGTGACAAGGCAGTCTGAAAAAGTTTACAATGTTCTTTTCTGTTCTGTAAGTAAACAGAGGAATTTAGTCTCCTTGGCTATCAATCTGGCATCTTTCATGAGTAAGGCTGCATGTCTGTCACAAAGCCAGGCAGCCCGGGGCCAGCAGCAGTTTAGGTGTGTGGGAGGGGGCTCAGGGCTGGGGCGGTGCCTACCTGGGGGTGGCTCCCTGGCTCCCACTGACATGTCCATGCAGCTCCTAGGTGGATGGGCCTGGGGGCTCCACATGCTGTCCCTGCCTGCAGGCGCCATCCCTAGAGCTCCCATTGGCTGTGGCTCATGGCTAATGGGAGCTGCAGAGCCTACGCTTGTGGCAGGAGCAGCGCGCAGAGCTCCCCTGGCCACCCCTCCCCTAGGAGCAGCAGGGACATGCTGGTTGGAGACAGGCAGGGAGCCTGACCCCACCCCACAGCACCAGTGGGGGTCCCGGGTTATGCGCGGCCTCCCTGCACCACCCCCCCCCACACACACACACCAGTGCCAGCATGGGTCCACATGCCGCTGCCTGTCTCTCCCCCAGCACCAGAAGGGGTCCTAGCCCACCCACCTCCTAGCACCCATGGCACTTTGACCTAAGTTTTAGTTAGGGGTATATAATAGAAGTCATAGAGAGGTAAATTTTTGTTTACTGCCTGTGACCTGTCCATGACTTTTACTAAAGATACCCGTGACTAAAATTTAACCTTATTCATGAGCACTAAAACTATCAAATCAGTTAGAAAAGAACAGCTAAATTATACTGAGCAATTTCACAACTTTACAGATTAAAAAAAACAAAAAAAATCCAACAACTTCTCAGCAGTTATGTTCTCCAAACTCTTTCCCTTGCGAGTTTAAGCACCAGTGATAATGTCCAGCAAGTATATATTTGCTCCTTGAAAATGTGCAGTAACAATTAAGTTACCATTTCATCTTCAGCTCTAACTCCTACTGTCATGCAAACAAAATGTGGTTTGAGGCCTAATTCTTTTTTCACAAATTTAATGCAGTTACTCTGGATTTACACTATTGTAACTGAGAGCAGAATTTGGCCTTTGGAGTCATCCCAAAGTTACACTGAGTATAGCTCAGAGCAGAATGAAGCTCTTTGCTTTTGCTTTCCAAAAATCAATCAAAACGAAAGCACAAATATGCCTGTTTTGCTCCAAGTATGAAACGTTTCTTGCACAGTTCCAGTATTGCTGAAAAATGTAGTCTGGCTACCATGAAGTCAAATACTTCAGTTACTCTTGACCAACCAGTTTTCGCCTTGATAATCTCCTAGTTCTTTTTAACAGTAGCTTTGTGAACTGCAGATACAGTTTATATCTTAGTTCATTGAATTCACAACCGTTAGGACTCAAAGCCTCCTTTGAGGTTATCCTGCCATTCTACATAAAGGTAGCTACTCGAGGAATTCAAGAGTGATGCCACCTGTTCAGCTTCCCTGCTCCAGGAGGTGAATGAATCATCCATTAGTGATCCCTGGCCTTCACAGCCCAAAAGGTGCAAGGCCCAATGTCACTCCTGAACCTTGACCTCTGATTGTCCTAAATTCTGCAGTGCAGATAGCTTGTCTTTACTGGAATTAGAGACCACAACTTTCAGGATCACAGTAGTGAGAGATGAAAACAACCAATTAAAATAATTAAGCTGGGCAAAATTCCTCTCCCCATATACCCAGATAGCAGATATTAAGCTGATACTATGCTGGATCTTAGCCATATAAAGACACTGGCCTGCTCCTACTGAAGTCACATATAGCTGGTCTGGAATATTTTCAATAAACCATTTTTTGTCAAAAAAATGCCAATTTGTCAAAACCAGTCCTTTTTGGAGGAAAAAAGGGTCGATTTTGATAAACATTTGAACTAGAACTCTTTTGGAAAAAGTTATGAAATTGTTGAAACTTCCCATTTTGATACTTCCAAAATGAAAAATTTTGGATTTACTGATTTCTATACAAAAAAGTATAGAAATTTAAGCTAAATCATAGTACTGCTAATATAAAAATGGTTGAAACTGAAACAAAACATTTTCATTGAGTTGAACTGAGAAAGAAAAAAATATCAGATTTTTAGTTTGAGAGAGATTTTTTTTAAATTGACTATTTGGAACAGAAACATTTCCAAACTCTGGAAAATTCTCATGGGATGGGGAAAGCGTTTTCCATCCAGCTCTAGTTAATACATAAGAGTTCTGCCGTTGACATCAATAGAAGTAGAATAGCACCCACTGCTACTTCTTTCACAGTAAAGCTCTCTCTCTCTCTCTCTCTCTCTCTCTCTCTCTCTCTCTCACACACACACACACACACACACTCTGTGCTCCCTAATTTACTTCATGTAATTGCAGTAGCTTTATCAGGTCTAGTTTTAGGGTTTATGAAGCCCTAGGTAAATAAGAAAATATCTACCTTTGCACCCCCCAGTCACCTGGGCAAACAGTTAGTTAACACTTGCTGCCCTCAGCTAATGTCTGGTCTACCTGTTGTTAAAGCCCAGGGCTGCCTCTGTCCTCTGAACATTGCACTGTTGCTATTATTGCTCCACTACGCTATTAAACTCCTGGTGGCAAGTTAAAGCACCAGCTAAACCTAGGGGGATTCTTGATTAAAATGTTGAAAAGATTGCATCCTACTGTCAATAATTTTTAGATCTCTTAAAAGAAAAAGAAAAAAAAAACCTATCTTCTGGCAGAAATGTAATTTCAAGACAAACACTATACTTCCTGGTTTAGAGCATATGGAGAAAAGGTCAGCTATCAATTAGGCTGTAGAACAAAATATTCTCATACCAAGCAATGAGGAGGATCAATGAAAAGAAACTTTTCTATTTGAGACTATAAATGTTTTTCTTTTTACTTATTATATTGAATGTAAATTAATAATCACATTCAGAAGAAAGGTGGCCCACTGGCCTCTAACTCCCAGGAGCAAACTCAGAATAAAGTCTGAAGCAAAAACATTTGAAAGCACCTAAAACTCAGTGTTATGGTTACTAGCCCATCTGCAATTCAACAGGTTGTGCCTACTGCAGATGTCACAGTGTGTATAGTATGTAACAGCATACATAGATGACACCCAGAAATAAAGTGATGGGCATGTTAAATACTTGAATTAGGTGGATAGATAGTAGGCCAGATCCTCATTTGGTGTAAATCAGTGTAGCTCCTGACCCACTAGACCTGGGCAAATCATCTACCATCAATTTCTGATTTTGCCAAGATGTCTCTCTAAGCCAAAATGTGCGAAAAAAACCCACAAAATGAAAGAGATGCAAAAATAATAATAGTTCAGGAAATTTAAAATTAAGGTAAACCCAAGCCCCAAATTTCAGACCCACATCTACACAGTCCAAAACTCTCAAGGAAAATAACCATGAACTTTGTGTTTAGCCCACTACAGATATAAGGTCCAATCAAAAACAACTCAGACCTAGATCTGAGCTCTCCCAGATTTGCAGATGTTTGGATTCAGGATTTTGGTTTAATTCCATTTGAAGTTAAAATGAGGCATTTGGGTTCTTAGCACAAAACATTTTCTGAGCAGCTTGATTTCATTTATAAATCTGCCATTTTAAATTTCTACTATGATGCCATTCCTGGGTAAAGTTGTGTCTAAATGCGGGACATTCCTTGCAATGAAGTTGAATTGAGGAGGGGAAATTCACTTAAAAAAAAAAACCAAAAAAAAACCCCTCAATAACTGTTTTCATTAGTGGCTTATCAAACTGGCCCTTTATAATTCATTTTCCATTAACTAAATTTTTAGGATGATCTCATCAGAAACTGCAAGGAACCAATTTGACTTTCGTGATCTTATATCTTTTCTCTGGAATGGGGAGAGGTCTGTCCTGAAGTTTTCATGCTGAAACACTGTCTCTGGCTTGAGACTTACTCAATTCCACTTAATAACTAACTATAAATTATGTTGAATGCATATTTAATCTTTACTCATTAGAGGACTCCTCAAAAAGAGTCAAAACTTTTCTGTGCTTCTGAAATACCACAGAGAATATCAAGTCAATTGATAAGTATATCTAGCAGATGTCTTGGACATCTTGCAGATTATAAAACATGTATATATAGTATTTGTGGCACCTTAGAGAATAACAAATTTATTTGAGCATAAGCTTTCAAGAGCTACAGATCACTTCATCGGATGCATTCAGTGGAAAATACAGTGGGGAGATTAATATATACACAGAGAACATGAAACAATGGGTGTTACCATACACACTGTAACAAGAGTTGATCAGGTAAGGTGAGCTATTACCAGCAGGAGAACAGGGCGGGAGGAACCCCTAGAACCCCGACCAGGGGTATTCTATCTGTTATCCAAGATCCATAAACCTGGAAATCCCGGACGCCCCATCATCTCAGGCATTGGCACCCTGACAGCAGGATTGTCTGGCTATGTAGACTCCCTCCTCAAGCCCTACGCTACCAGCGTTCCCAGCTATCTTCGAGACACCACTGACTTCCTGAGGAAACCACAATCCATCAGTTATCTTCCTGAAAACACTATCCTAGCCACTATGGATGTAGAAGCCCTCTACACCAACATTCCACACAAAGATGGACTACAAGCCGTCAGGAACAGTATCCCCGATAATGTCATGGCAAACCTGGTGGCTGAACTTTGTGACTTTGTCCTCGCCCATAACTATTTCACATTTGGGGACAATGTATACCTTCAAATCAGCAGCACTGCTATGGGTACCCGCATGGCCCCACAGTATGCCAACATTTTTATGGCCGACTTAGAAAGCCGCTTTCTCAGATCACGTCCCCTAATGCCCCTACTCTACTTGCGCTACATTGATAACACCTTCATCATCTAGACCCATGGAAAAGAAGCCCTTGAGAAATTCCACCATGATTTCAACAATTTCCATCCCACCATCAACCTCAGCCTGGATCAGTCCACACAAGAGATCCACTTCCTGGACACTACGGTGCTAATAAGCGATGGTCACATAAACACCACCCTATACCTGAAACCTACTGACCGCTATGCCTACCTACATGCCTCCAGCTTTCATCCAGACCACACCACACGATCCATTGTCTACAGCCAAGCTCTACGATACAACCGCATTTACTCCAACCCCTCAGACAGAGACAAACACTTATAAGGTCTCTATCAAGCATGATTTTGATTCTTTAACATTTTATATTATAAAATTTAAAAAAAATTGCAACAAAAAGAGGTTTTGAAATGGAATACCAAATGTTCCATTCCTCCAAAAATTTGTGAGAGAACATTTTGTAAAAATTGACTCATTCATGAAATGTTTTGCTTTCGACAAATTGGCATTTCCTAGTGGAAAATTGTTACATTGGAAAATTTCCAACCAGCTCTAGTCTCATGATTTAGCAATTTGGAGTGCGGGGGGGGGGATTTTTTTCCAAAGCTTCTAGGAACACAAGTTCAAGAACAGTCAATGGGACTTGTGCTCATAAGTCACTTAATTACTTTTTTACAAATCCCACCCTCTCATGTTAAAGTACAATAATAATGAGGTGGAGGTAAATTTGAGTAATAAAATAGTCCTGTAACTCATGAGGTGGAGTTGAGAGGTAAATGTTCAGATATCTTCTGATAGAAGGCAACAGTTTGGTAGGCACAGAAAATAGCCCCCTCATGTTTCAGACTCAGAGGATGAAAATAGAAGAACCTCCATAATAATGGCTCAAAATCTGTCAGAGAGAGTAGAGTTTAGCCAACATGGAATCCTCCTTCTCCTCCCCTCACTCTACTATCCTTCCAGACAGTGTGGATATGTCTATATTGCAGCTAGGAGTGAACATCACAGCTCAGGTAGGCAAACTTGCAGTACCAGGGTTCAAGCTAGCACTCTAAAAATAGAAGTGTGAATGTTGTGTCCCCTAGGCTTGAGAGCCCAAATTGCAATATCCTGTACAGTAACAAGTAGTGGGTGCTTTCACTAATGCTAGGCATTCTGCATTGTGAAATAATAAAGATGAATTATTTCCCCCCCAAAATAGATTTTTATTGTGTAAAAAAAACCCAATGTGCAATTAAAAAACAAATACAATACAAACTTCTGAAATAAATTAATGGAACAGAACTTAACAAAGGGAAATGATTTTCATGTCCATTCCAGTTCATTTTGGGTGTACATACAGCAGCCATAGCTCTCACAGGTCAGAATAGGTGAATCTGTGGTTTTCCTTATGGTCCCCTGGCATTGAGTCGTAGGGATAGAGATTTGGCCCCTGATGCCATGTGGAATGATGGAGGAGGGTAGGAAAGTGCTAAAATGTAGTTCTCTATTAATTGCAAAGAGAAGTAAGCCCATGCTTGTTGAACCTGAAGGTTAACAAAAGTCTGTAGCATCTGTGTTTGCTGCCGGAGAAGCCCAATTATGTCCTGGTGCATGCCCCTCTCCTTTTCCTGCTGGGACTCCTGGCTCTTTCTCCTATCCACTCTTTCCTTCTCCATGCTGCCTGCCAGATTCACCCTCTATTCACAGTCTGCTGCAGCACTGGCTTACAGGATCTTGCTACATCTATCATCCCGCGTCCTCTTCTTTGTCCTCCTTATCATGGTCAGATGTTCTGTGGGTGTGGAGGGGGACCCCTCAATGCCACAACAGCAGCAGCTGCAGATAAATCACAATCATTGTCAGTATAGCCACAATGGAAAGCAAAAATGAAGACACAGAACACCCTTCCCTTGCTCCCGTAACATTTTAAACAAGACGGGCTTATTGACACTTCAGCCTTGAATTGTCTGCACACAGAATCGCTCTCCAGCCATGGTAAGTATGGCCCAGCAGGGTAGAGCGAGGGGAAGGAATGAGGAGGGAATTGTTCAAAACTGAAACTGTTCATGGGAAAAGTTTGCTTTCAACATATTTCCTGTTTTGAAAAAAAGTTTTGAAATGGTCAGAATGTCCTGTTTCAACATTTTCTAAATGAAAAGGTTCTGTTATTCAGGTCAAAACAGCTTTCCATTTTGAAATCTAAGTTAAATTAAAATCAAAACTGTAAAGTCAAAATTGAACAAACTGTTTCGAAATTTTCAAAGCAAACATTTCAATTGACCCAATCCATTTTTTTTGTTTTGATCAGATTTTTGTTTGTGAAAATTTTTGAGATGTTAAAAATTCTCATGCAATGGAGAAATCATTTCACACCCTGCCCTGCACCAAATATTGTAAGACTTGTGCTAAATCACAAGTTGCCAACAGAGCAGGAGTGTAATTGACATCAATCAGACTATTCACATGCTTAAAGTTAAGCATGTGCTTAAGCTCTTTGCTGGATCCAGGCCAGTGTGCCCAGCACCTTGCAGGGTTGAGCACTGAATCTTTAAATTAATGAGATTGTATAGGGTATAATCAGAGTGGAATTCAGTGGGATCATTTTGTGTATATGTTGGTACAGATATAGGTCCAGAGGGCCTGATTCACCACTGCATTCCTTTCATTTTAGGCCAGGGTAGCCTCATTGATTTCAACATAAAATTGTGTGAATCATGCCCTTTGAAACTTTGAAACCCTTTGTTATAGTGCGTCCTGCAGCTTCGTGTGAGAAGGAACCCATCAGTGTTTTTCAACTGTTGGCGCTGCAATAAAAACATGTTTCAAAATTTAGAATTGAACATTTTAAAATAACTTAAATTACTCAATGCAAATCCATTTAAAAAATCTTATCTCCAAGAATGCAGTGTCAAACACAGGAAGCTAAAAAATCTGTTAAAAATGCACCAAAAACAACTTTTCTAGCTCCCACGTACACTGCTGAATTATATCTATGAATAGACTCTGTATAGTATTAAAACTCTATTATCTTTTCAAAATTCAAACCTGCTGTTTGAGAGAAGCTGTGAGCATATATTTAAAGGAGGTTTTGAAGGTTTGTTTCATTTGACTTGATGAACATTACAAAAAAAATTACAATCTTACAGAAAGTTTTGAGGAGACATTGGATTTTCCTTGTGTCCAGAAGATTCCTAGTATTGAGTAAAAGGTGTAACCAATAGTTTGACTGCATTTTCATTTCATTCTTAAAAATGTTGATGAGATCAAATAACTGAATCTAGCCAAATTTATTGTCTAAAAACAAAACAGTACAATATGAAAAGGAGACCTTTATACCCTCCTTCAGGAAAGCAAATTCTTGCAGCTTATTCACCTTACAGAGAACTTGTGCTTCACAAATACGCATTTCAGCTAGTATGATTTTGCACATTAAACTCTACAATCACTAAAATCCAACCCACCAGTTTGTAACAGTTCCTAATTTGTTCTGTACTGTTCTTATCTCTGTTTTGGATACTACATTCCAAACCAATTGGGCATATAGGTACATTCCAACATCATTCATTATCTTGACTTTGACAGGCTTCCTATTTTCCAATACAAAGCTGACTTCAGCTTTGCAAAGAGTTGTCATATACTTGACATAGGTGAACACAATTGTGGATAGACCATAATACAATCAGTTAACACAACTTCCTACACCTTATATATAATATTGTGTGATGTACCCAACTGGCCTGGGTCTAGCAGAGTAGCAGAAGGCAGATATACTGGCCCCTGGATTAACAGTTTTCTGTTCTGACTCACCAGAGCAGGGGCTGCTCCAGGCTACTGAGAACACCTGACTCCAATTAACCTGCAAAGAGTCAGGTGAGGCCATTAAGCTAATGTGACCACCTGACTCTAATTAAGGCTCTTCTGATACTATAAAAGGGCTCACTCCAGTCAGTTAGAGGAGAGCAAGTATGGCTGGTTAATGAAGATACCCTCAAGCCCTTGGTAAGGGAGAAGCAGGAGAGCTGTGGGGAAGTGGCCCAGGGAAATGTAGCAACTCTGGTAGTGAAAGGTTGACTGCCAACAGCTGCTACCATTAGAGTCCCTGGGCCTGAACCTGGAGTAGAGGGCGGGCCCAGGTTTCTTCCCCCACTACAGAAACACCTCCTGGGAAGGGAAAACAGGCCCCTGTCAGGACAGGAGGCAAAACTGTTTTGGTACGAGGCCGTAGGAGGAACAGAGACTGTAAGAGTTCTCCCACCAATCTCCTTGCTGGCTTATGATAAAAAGAGCTCAGTAGACTGGATCCCTGGCCCTAGAGAGAGAGAGAGAAGGGCTATGTGGAGGGTTGCAGTGAGCCTCTGAAGCTAGCATAAACTTCCTGGAAGTGCTAGACCCACAGGGACAAGGATGGAGCTCTGCCGCAATTGATACAGTGTGCATAATACCTATGAATGTGGTGTATACTGTGCCTAGCACAGTGCACTGGCTAACATGTTTCCAAACTTCCTCTGGACAACATGTAAACAAAGGTGCTTCTCTGGACTATTTCCATGGGGCATTATTTCATTTTCTGTAACTGGAAACAAAAACATTAATCATTTTGAAGAAGAATTTCCAGGATAGATGACATTGTAGAAGATGGGAGTAATAACAGTTAATTACTTGGGCTGAAATTCTATCAGACCTGTTTAATGTTGGTATTACAGTAGTGTAGTAGCCCCACCTAGTTCAGGGGCCCCATTGCACTAGGCAGGCCTGTTGACGGGGGAGGCAAAGGGGGCAACTGCCCAGGGGCCCAGGCAATTTAAAAGGGCTTAGAGTCTAAATAGATAAGACAAAGGGAACAATTATTAACCCGTTTTTATGGATTAGGAACTGAGGCAGAGAGACCTTAAGTGCTCAGTCTCTAATTGAATTTAGATCTCTTGAAACCCAGTTCAGTGCCTTAACCACAAGACCATTCTTCCTCTCTATTTAAACTTTAAGCTAAGTGCTGTAGCTATTTCTATGGAGTAGTATCTGCATAGTGTTACACTCACAAGAGCAAGCCATTAACAAACTATAACTGGAAAATGACTATTTTCTGTCTTGTGTGGTTTACTACTTGTTTGGGTCTTCATGTAATTTCTTATAGGAAAAAATATCCAATGTAATAATACTTGTGACTGTCTGATTTATTGCTAGCCACTGTTCAGCTGCTAATTCGCCTTTGTCCTAATATCATTTCCAGTTATTTTTCATTTGCCTAAATATTCCAAATAGACACTTGATACAGCCCTAGCAGCCAGTAAGCATTGAAAATGCATGAGACTAACCAGGAAAATGTTTTATTACCACCAGACTAAGCTGTAGTTTTCAACATTATTGCAGTAGGTAACCTTTTCTTCCAGTCAGTGAAAAGTGCACAAAGAAATATTGCTAGAGACTTAGGAGATCCATCATTGCATCTTTTCATTGAATTTTTAGATTGTCCATATCAGCCATTTTAAATCGGTGCAGCTCTTTTGACTTCAATGAAGCTATGCTGATCTACACCAGATGAGGGCCTTGCTCATAGCCTCTCTTCCTTTATATCAGTTTGTTTTATTTCTTTTTCAGCTCTGTTACAGAGGGAGGTCTGGTTCCAAACTTTTTGCTCTGACCTTTCACAGGTGTGCCACTAGCTCTGCAGCAGAATTTGTAAATCATAATACAGCATTGGCTCAGATTTTAATCCAAAGGCCTGATCATGCAAATCAATGGGATTCTTACCATTGGCTTCAGTGGGAGTAGTGTCAGGCCTCTCCTTATTACAGACAGGCTTTTCAGAAGATCTTAATGGAGTTAAACACCCAGCTCCCACTGAAACTTGCTGGGTGCCTTGCTCCCTTAACCTTGTTTGAAAATCCCACTTTCCAAGCACAGTGATCGGCAAGGTGCTGACAGGGTCTTCACAAAGTATGGTGTGCAGCTCATAGTAAAAGTGGCTGGACTGCAGCTCAGCCCCAGCTCAATAGTTGGCCTCCCTGACCTTGTGGTATGTCTGCTGAACTTCCCTCACTTTCACATAGCACTGCTTCTGTTCCCTGTCATACCTCTGTGCCTGCATCTCCCATGCAGTCTTTTAGTAGATCTCTTTTCTACAGCTTGTCCATTGTTGTGATTACATAGCTTCCTCTTCCCATGAGATCCAATACCTCCTGTCTACTCAAAGTACAAGTGCATCTCGGGCATGGGGCCAGCATGGTCAGTTGAAGTTGCACACAACAAGGCAGAGCTGCTAGTTTTGCTTGCCAATCTGGGCAATGAGGGAAAGGCATTTCAAACCCACACTGGAGGCTTTAAAGGGTTACCCAGGGTACAGTTTTAATGGATGGACAGTGATGACTGCTCAGTTCCCAACCTGTGGTGCCTTTTACCCTGCTTCAGTATGAGAGCAACAATTCCTGGTCTGTTTAGACACAACCTCCTGTCTGTAAATTACTCCCAGCTATACTTTGAGTGCTCTAGCCATCCATTCATAAATTACATTATAGGGCAACACCAGCAAACTCCCAGTCCCCGGCTTTCTCCCAGATTTGTGCCTCTTGTCCTGCCCAGCACCCTTGTGGACAATACAAACTCGTATAAAGAGCATCATTTATTAACAGAAAATGATGTGCGCAAATCTTGTTTCCCCAAACACTTCAGTACAAATGCACAGTTTTAGATAAAACAACTTTGAGCTACAGAAGGATAGATTTTGTGCCTCATTGCGTGTAGTCACTTAAATCAGAATTGGTTACAAGAAAATAAAAGATAAAACACCACTAACAATAACTTAACATGGTAAATGAATACAAAGCCAAAGGTCTCTCTCTCTCCACATGTTCCAGCAGTCTTATTGGCTCTTTCAGTCTGGATCTTTCACCCAGACCAATGCTGCTTCCTTTAGGTGTTGATGCCATGGGTAGAGAGCAAGGGAGAGATGATTTTGGGTATCTGCCCTCTCCTCTTATAGCCCTTTCTCTTGAGCAAAAATAAGCTCTAGCTGATCAGGAGAAGGAAAGTTTGTGGTCAGGAATCTTAAGCAGCTACTTTGTCAAAATGTAGATTTGATTTCACCCCTCCCTACCACGCCCCCCCCTTCCTGCCGAAGAGTGGCCATTCACTCAGTGATGGTCCATTTGAGCTCATTGAAACCTGGCTGAGGCATTGGCTAGCCTTTTGTCTCTGGGGAACTTGTTTGTGACTGCCCTCCAGAATATGTTGGAAGATGTCTTGGTAATATCATACAGTGAAATCTTATATTTTTACATTCAGTGTTGCCACACACATTTTACCAGGACAATAATGATCAGCAGATTGAGTCTTCAAATGATATTTACACAGTATGCTTTGTAGAAACCTTAAGTTTTGTGAACATAAGGATTCAGACTGTAACAGAGGAGGAGGGCACCTCTAGTTTCCATGCCCCTGGGCAGTGGCGGTTACAATTGTGACCAGAATGGTCACTTGTTGCAGAAAATGGGGCATTGTGGGACTGCTGCAGGAGGTCTCATAGGATTGACATGGATCATGCAGTTTTTATACTTGTATTGTGTTGACCTCAGTAGGTCAACCATGGCTCCATGCCTTACAGGAAGGTGGTTTTACTGTATCTCCATAACAAGGCACTTGCATTGGTGGGAGATATACAAATTGGTCAACATAAGATGCCCTAACTTTTTAGTGTAGACCAGGACTTACAGTAACCAGACTGTGGTTACAATACCTGCTTCAGATGCTGTTGTATCTGTATTACCAAAAGTTAATGTATATAGTGAATTTCTTTTTTGAGTTCCCTCTTTCATTAAGTATGATTCAATAGAAAACAATATTCAAAAACTTAGCACCAGATTCTGACACCTATACTTAAACTGAGTGCCACTTACTACACAATGTCCCATTGACTTCAGTAGGACTATTGGTTGTCAGCAAGGGTGCAAGAATCTGGCCTTTACTGCTTGATTGCTTCCTTCTACTCTGTGTCCCTGTTTATATTGAAGTACGTTATCTCACTTTAGCTTTTAACCGTACCAACATAGCTCAGTTCTCTAACAAAGAAAGCTCTCCACCTGCCATTTCAAGCATGTTGATATTACAGACTATTACAAACCCACCCCACAATTTGGTATGACTGGCAGTCACTGCTCAAGAGATTGCAGTAGCAAAGGTGCTGAAGTCAAAGTTAACTGTATTAGCAGAGCTGTGTGGGGAAGCTTGCAGGAGTCTAAAACTTGCAGGATGCCTGTTTCAGTAAATGTTAGCAGTCTCTCCCTTTCCATTCACTCATAACTTGAAAGCTAAACTATTTTTACATTTAAACACTGAATCAATTGCTTTGTGAACACACATTGTACATGTTCTTAATAGGGGTGATACGTTAGCTCTTCCATTCATGAAAAAATAGGTGCAATTGGCATATAATCTTTGGTTACAGATATTTTTGGTCTAACACAGACAGGCCTATATTTTCAAAACCTAGTTGGGGTTTTGTAGTCATGGTTTTTATATTCAGACAGAATTAGTAGGTGGAAGTGATCATATGCAGACTTTACAGAAAGTCTGGGGAATATTTACCATCCAGACTAGCAAAGATCTCAGTAGGTGAGTAATAAGGTATTCTTAAGGGCAAAATCCTGTCCTACTGTAAGCTCCAGAGAGTGCATTGGGGAATGGACTGGGGGAGATACAGTGGCATGGGAGCAGCTAAGCAAAGAAAACTTTGTCATTCTTCCCTGCCCTGGTAGTATGGCTTGGGGAAGGCTGTAGGGGCACACACCTAGTGGCCCTTACTGCATCCTTCACAGTCTCCTTAGTGTTTCCTACTTAAGGCCATGTTAGCTGGGCATCTAAATATGCCTCTGGAGGGCTTGATCTCTCCAGGCTCCGATTAAGCAAAGCGCTTAACCACATGCTCACCTTTGAGCATGTACATACTGTCATTGGGAGCAATGAGATTCCCTAGGTGGCTAAATTAAATAGTAGTATGTGTATTCAAGTGCTTTATTGGAATGGGGTCAAATGCTCAGCACCTTGTAGGCTTGAGGAAACACAGGATGGGATTTTGCCCTGGTAAGTAAGTTAATCAAATGATGCATTAAGATTCCAGGGTGAAATCCTGGCCCTAGAGGAAAACAATGGGAGTTTTGACTTCAGTGCAGCCAGGATTTCAGTCTAGTGTTGATCAGAGCATTTCCTATGTGATAGACTAATCAAATTGAATGAGAAGCAATACCTGGGAGCTTAAGATGTTTTGGATTCTCCTATTAATGATTTGACTGTTGAAGCAGGATGTTGCCTTATGTTCTGACAAAGTTTAGCTTGTTCACTTTGAAGAACTAGTTTGCTGTTAATGGGTCCTCACTAATCAGACAGGCCATGTGGCAAGCTTATCCAGGAGACTGTCTGCTGTACTCAAGGTCATCCTCCTATTTCAGAGGGAATGGCATCTTGGAATCTAGGCTCTTAAAATGTCCTGAGGAGTCCTCTGATCTCCTGGAGTCCTGGGATCCTGTAATGTACCATGCTGATCCCCAAATATTCAGCAACTGTGTCCTCAGCTGCTTCAAAGTGCTTACTCCTACAGGTCTTTTTAAATTTAGCTTAGTTTCAGTAGTCAAACAAATGGAATGATCTCGTTTTGGTTTCAGGATGGAACGTAGACATTTCATAAGATACTATTCAGCGACTATCAGCTGTTTCACTGTAAGGATGCTCCCCCCCCCCCCCCCCATCACCACCAAATTCTCAGCACTGCCTTGCCTTTCCCCCAAAGAATTTTTTTTAATTTTGTGAAAATATGAAAACTTTTTTGCTCCATATTTGGGAATTAAAGAGTTCAAGTGTTTTCCATGTAGGAAAACACATGTTCTCCTAAAAATACCTGACAAGGGAGAAGCCCTGTTCGCCTTATTTACACAAGTTCTACTGACTTCAGGGAGAGAGGACAAGGTGGGTTTGATTCCAAATGAAGACTGCTGGTTTGAAACAGAGCTGGCCCTGCTTAGCTCTTCTGAAATCATTAACTGATGTCCAGTGCTCCCAGAGCATGCTGAGGGTGGGAATCCTTTAACCTGGCCAGAGTTAGGGGAGATGTTTTCTGAGCTGGGACAGGCCTATTTCCATCTCCAGCTTTTTCAAGACGTGATATCGGCCTCACAGGTAAATTGGCATTAGGTGAAATAGCCAATCTGTTTTCCACATGATTGTTTGGTCTTAATCCATCATGAATAATCCATTCAAGACAGTCAGAAAATCACAGGACAGACTTCACATTGCTGGAGTCACTTAATATAGGGCAAATCTACACTACAGCGCTATGTCAGCACAGCAGCACTGATGCAGCTGTGCCGCTGTAGCGCATCTGGTGTAGACGCACTATGCTGATGGCCAAGTGCTCTTCTGTCGACATAATTACTCCACCTTGATGAGAAGCAGAAGCTAAGTCAGTGGGAGAGCATCTTGCACTGACATAGCGCTGATATGGACTGCACAAAACGTATGTCGCTTGTGGGAGGAGGGCTTTTGCGCATCCCTGAGTGATATAATATAGATTGACTTAAGTGGTAGTGTAGACCATATTTTTTCCCATTAGCAGAGGCCTTAAACCCAGCAGGGGGTGTGTCTGCGTAAAGGAGGCTGGTTAGAGAGTGAGAAAAACTCATGAAAATCAGCACTGTAAATTTTTTTTTGATGCATCTCCAGTGCATGCATTACAGGGTGGGATTTTTCCAATGGCACACAAACAGTGTTTCCTGAGATGCAGGTCAGATACCAGGTCTGTCAGCATTTTGATGAGTGTGAGAGACAGATGTATGATAAAAATCAAGAAAATCCATATTGAAGATCATCATCTGATTGTCAGGGGAGTGCATTCCTTTTTATAACAGACAAAAACAATGATTCTGAAATTATCCTAATCTCTGATCAACCCTGAATCTTTTTGCTCTAATGCTTCTCTGTCCTTCAATGAAGCTTTGAGGCTGCTGTGTCAGACTCTGAGGAGGTGGGGGAGCAAGGTTAGCTTTAAGCCATGATCCCAGGGGCTGCCAAGTGTGGACCAACCCCATAGTGTAATTTAGAGCAGTTTCAGGCTGCTCTAAATTACACCGACTTGTTATGGGCACTGATGTGCTAGATGTGGGGGAAGCTCTTGGAATAGCTTCTCTCTCCTTCCCCCACACAACTCAGCTCCAGGGGGGTTGTGAATCCAGTGCAGAGTTTGTTGAAATGCCACACTCGTTCCCCAGGTGCAGAGTAGGGGAGGGTGGTGTTTGGGAGTGGTGGAGGAGGAACAGAGGAAGGAGGAGAAGTAGGAAAATAGCAAGTTGCTCTTTTGCCCTGCCCTGACTACTATAATTTTGCTGAGTTTTGTTGCTTGCGTTCTCAACTGCAAGACTGACCCAGCAGGTGCTCCCTTGTCACCAGCTTCAAGGTTCTGCCCTATAGTTTAAGGAGGGCTGGTCTGGTGGATGTAGAAGTGACTGAATCAGGCAAGCTAGATTCCGTTCCTAGCTCTGCCACTATCTAATACTCTTACTCTGAGTAAGTTTCCTCACTTTAGGAATGGGGAAAATAACATCTTGTGTGAACATTCTGGGTATGTGTAGACAGCTTGTAGCAATGATTCCCTTACTCTTAATGAAAAGTGCCTTACTCTAGGAGTGTTCCAACTAAAATCAATGGGACAATTTGCTGAGTAAGGTAGAACTCAACATGAGGGAGGGTATCAGAATCTGACCCTAAACTTTTACATCCTCTTCCTCTACATCCCATGTTCTTTGTAAATGTCTTTCCATTCTGTGGAATGGAGGCCAACTTTAAATATTATTTAAACTCACTTTAAAACTTAAATAGTAAAACTAAGTTATAATTGAAAGCAGCAACCTTTGCTCTGATGGAATCCCCAATATTATGGAAGTCACATGGATGATCAGCTATATTGTAAAAAAATGATGCAAATCAGAATGACACCTTAAAAGCTAACATCCCAGGATCAGTTGAAGTCCCATTGACTACAGAGGGGCCAGGATTCCACCCATGATCAGCAGCTATGGCACTCTTTGCAGACTCCTTTAGAAATTAGCTGAAGGTAGTTGGTCTAGGTGTGGATTAAATCCACAATCTTCAGATCAGTTTAGGAAAACAAATTGGTAGCTGTGATATTGATCTTGCTGAATGATCTGTTAAATGGACTTTTTTTTAAAACCACATGCAAGTAATACACATGAAGGGCTGCAACCTGCCTCAATGAAGACAATGGGAGCAAAACTGGGACTGAAAGGTTTTGTATTAACTACTGTAGACACTGCAGTAATGTATCTGCAGTACAGCATAGGTGTCCCCAGAATGCTTCAATATGCCTCAATCCTGACCTGGTAGGGGGTGAGTACTTCGTACTCCATAGCCACCTCTTGATGGTTTGTGATGTGGACACAAGTTCACTAGCAAATGGACTGAAACCAATTCATTTCAAATGGCAAGCCACATTTTTAATTAACACAACTCAAACTAGATGTGAAATGGTGACTTAGAAGTGAAAGACTGCCTGGCAGTTATCACCAACAAAAGCAGAAGTGGCTCTAGTACAATAAGAACTGACCTCTTTCCTGGGTCTCTCTGCACCTCACATGGGCTTTCTCCCTCCAGCTGCCAACAGAATTCAAAGGTGGGATCTGAGATGTTGAGGGGCTCAGTTAGACTATGCTAGATAAATAGATAATTTAATATGTGAGAATGCCATAAAGTTCTGCCATGTAAGTGGCTTCTTTAGATTCTTTGCCATTCAGCCACTATTTTACCAGCTGAAATTTTCTATTTTGACAAAATAGGGGAAAAAAGATCTAGTCCTTTGTCTCACTCTCCTTGACACTGGTGAGGCCTCAAGCTGGAGTAGTGAGTCCAGTTCTGGGTGCCACAAGTTAGGAAAGAGCCCAGAAGAGAGCAACAGAAAAGGTCAGGTTTTCTAACACTTTCATCAATCAGGAAAGTTGTGTGTTTTTTTTTGTTTAAAAAAAAAAACACAAAACTTTAGTTTTAGCATGTTTAGTCTTGAGGAGAAACTGAGGGGGACCTGATAAGTCTTCAGATATATTAAGGGCTATATAAAGAAGACTGAACAATTGTTTTCCATGTCCATTGAAGGTAGGATGAGAATTAATCTGCAGCAAGTGAGATTTAGGCTAGATATTAGGAAAAACTTTGATTAAGAGTAGTTAACCTCTGGAACAGGCTTTCAAGGGAGGTTGCAAAATCCCTATGATTGGAGGTTTAAGAACCATTGGACAAACACCTGTCAGGAATGGTCTAGGTTTACTTGGGTCTGCCTCAGTGTTGGGGGCTGGACTTGATCTCTTGAGATCCCAACTTTCTTATCTCAAATAAGACTAAGTTTATTTGGGTCAGGGACTGTTGCTTATTGTGTATACAGAGTGCCTAGCACGATGGGGCCTCAGTTTTGAGGGGACCTTCCGGTGCTACAGTAATACAAATCTGATTTCTTTGCAAGTAAGGAAATATCCATGGGTGGATCCAATCCCACTGTGGACACTGTTGCGTTAGGAATATCAGAAGAACATATTCCATTCAGGCTGCATGTTTACTATAGGATCTTAGAGCTATTATCCCACTGCCTTTAAGACAATGTATGCTGCATTAGCGTCACACTAAATGGTGTGGTGCTTTTGAAGGAAATTGCTTAAAATTAATTTTGGTGGCCTGGGCTAGGTCAGACCTTTGAAGGAAAGAGAATAGTCTTTTTTTTAATATAAAGGATATGCTGGAAATAAAAAATATGAAAATGCTGAACATGCATCAGTGAACAAGATATGAAAATTGATGGCAGCTCACCTTTGTGGATTTTGTTGGTCCTTTCAAAGGACACATTTTGTGTGGCCACTAATGCTTTTTCAAAGTGATCAGAATTCTCTGATCTATAGAATTGATTATCTAGAGACTGCATGGCATGTTTTGAGCTTCCAAAGACCATTGACATTTGCAGGCTGCTTATCAGTTCAGAACTTTGAAAAAGAATGTGTCAAATCAATTAATTTTGTATTATCTTAAGGAAACAGAAGCTACAACAAAGGAATCTCATGGAGGTCTAGTTGTTTGACAGTAATGCATACCTTTTCTGAACTTACTGAAACCACAGCAGTTTTTTTAAACCTGGTCAAGTAATACTAGCTCTTAACTATGTGATAGAACAGGGATGGGGGAACTTTTTGGCCTGAGGGCCACATCTGGGTATAAAAATTGTATGGCAAGCCATGAATGCTCTCAAAATTGGGGTTGGGAGAGGGGGAGAAGGCTCTGGCTGGGGATGTGGGCTCAGGCCAGAAATGTGGAGTTCAGGGTGCTGGGGAAAGGGGGGGTGTGGTGTTGGGGGCAGGTGCTCCAGCTAGGGTTGTGGGCACTGGGGTGGGGCTGGGGATGAGTTGTTGGTGGTGTAGGAGGGTGTTCTGGGGTTTGGAGGGCAGGAGGGGGATCAGGACTGGGGCAGGGTGTTGGGGTGCAGGTTCCAGGCAGCACTTGCCTCAAGCGGCTCCCAGAAGCAGTGGCATGTCTCCCATTCCAGCTTCTATGTGGCAGCGCAAGTGATACCCCTGCAACTCATTAGCTGTGGTTCCCAGCCAATGGGAGCTGCAGGGGTGGCACTTGGGGTGGGGGTAGCATGCGGAGCCCCCAGCTGCTCCTATGTATAGGAGCCAGAGGGGAGACATGTTGCTACTTCTGGGAGCCGCAAAGAGCATCCCCTGACCCTGCTTCCCCGGCTGGAGCGCCGGAGCAGGGCAAGCCCCAGACACTGCTCCCCAGCAAGAGCTCGAGGGCCAAATTAAAATGGCCAGATCCAGCCCACGAGCTGTAGTTTGCCCACCCCTGCAATAGAGTCTAAGTGGGCTCATAGTATAAGCATGTCCAAGACAGGGCCTTCATAAACAGTAGAATAATAGAATGGTCTCACAGTGCAGAAGCATTTTTGTAATCTTTTTTTTTTTTTTTTTTTTTTAAGAGCTATCTGATGCCTTCAATAGTAAAGTTTAAACATGACTGACAATTCTGAACACAACTTGACCTTGTCTACACTATTAGCTAATATTATGTTCGCCAACTTGACTTCTCACAACTACATGTAGCCCCAATAAGAATCCTCAGTGACGACAAGTCCTGGGGGGGAGATGGTTTGACTGAATAATGAAGAAATTGAATCTAGTGGATGCTCAAAGTATTCATATAAGCTTTAGTTAAATATATGAAACGAAAACGAGTGAATACTAATGTAATATTGCATTCCTCAAACTGTAGAGAAACATTTGCAAGCAATTTTTGAACAGTAAGGTATATGAACAACAAAGGGAACTGTTATACTGTAAGAATTTTTTCTTATACATGCCTCTCTCATTGGCATGCGTCATACTATACACGCAGGTTTCACAGTAGCAGCTATGTTAGTATGTATCCACAAAAAGAAAAGGAGTACTTGTGGCTTCCTAGAGGCTAACATTTATTTGAGCATAAGCTTTCATGAGCTACAGCTCACTTCATCTGATGCATTCAGTGGAAAATACAGTGGGGAGATTTATATATACAGAGAACATGAAACAATGAGTGTTCAGGTAAGGTGAGCTATTACCAGCAGGAGAGCAAGGTGGGGGGGAACCTTTTGTAGTGATCAAGGTGGGCCATTTCCAGCAGTTGACAAGAACGTTTGAGGAGCGGGGGGCAAAGGGGGAAATAAACATGGGGAAATAGTTTTACTTTGTGTAATGACCTATCCACTCCCAGTCTCTATTCAAGCCTAAGTCAATTGTATCCAGTTTGCAAATTAATTCAAATTCAGCAGTCTCTCGGTGGAGTCTGGTTTTGAAGGTTTTTTTTTGGTTGAATTGCCACTTTTAGGTCTCTAATCAAGTGACTAGAGAGATTGAAGTGTTCTCTGACTGGTTTTTGAATGTTATAATTCTTGACGTCTGATTTGTGTCCATTTATTCTTTTACGTAGAGACTATCCAGTTTGACCAATGTACATGGCAGAGGGGCATTGCTGGCACATGATGGCATATATCACATTGGTAAATGTGCAGGGGAATGAGCCTCTGATAGTGTGGCTGATGTGATTAGGCCCTATGATGGTGTCCGCTGAATAGATATGTGGACACAGTTGGCAACTGGCTTTGTTTCAAGGATAGGTTCCTGGGTTAGTGGTTCTGGTGTGGTGTTCTGGTGTGTGGTTGCTGGTGAGTATTTGCTTCAGGTTGGGGAGCTGTCTGTAAGCAAGGACTGGCCTGTCTCCCAAGATCTGTGAGAGTGATGGGTCGTCTTTCAGGATAGGTTGTAGATCCTTGATTATGCATTGGAGAGGTTTTAGTTGGGGCTGAAGGAGATGGCTAGTGGCGTTCTGTTTTCTTTGTTGGGCTTGTCCTGTAGTAGTAACTTCTGGGTACTCTTCGGGCTCTGTCAATCTGTTTCTTCACTTCAGCAGATAGGTATTGTAGTTGTAAGAATGCTTGATAACTTCATCAACATAACTATTTCAATCAATGCAAAAGTTTCATTTTTTCTGCAAAACGAAATTAAAGTTTTCATTCTATTTTGGAAAAAATGGCAGAAGGATAGGTTTTTCTGTGAAAACCAATATAGTTCCCACTCAACACTACTTAAAACTCAGGCCCCAGATATCTTCATGTGCAGTAAGTCACTAATATCTCTAACATTTTTCAAACTTCCTCTGCTTCAGTTTTTAGCTAAGGTCCACATTTCAAGCCTGTCACACATAGTAAAACTCAGTGTCAGATACCTGGGCTCTTGCAGACTGGGAACAATGTAGGTTTAATTGTTTTTGACGTCTTAGCAGACCTCACTGTTACTGCCAGGAAAGGGCAGAGGGGAATATGAAGAGCAGCCATTCCAAATTGGCAGAATGACAGAAGTTCTGCCCATCTCACTGATTTTGTAGTCACTGTGAAAGCAGCTCTTGTGTTGAAGGCTTTTGCAGTAAATTTCAATTAATGTTTGAAATCTTACTCAGTGTTTTTGTTTTAACTATTTTCAGATCTAAAGTATTAAAGTTCTCACACCTTTGGATCCCTGGCACTCCAGACATAGCCCAAATGAGCCGATGAAAGCTGACCTGGTTAGCATCATGGTATTGGCATGAGGTAGGAACTGAAGAAGAAATGGTGCATCCTGAGATATCACTCAGCCTTACAGCCTGAGTAACCTCTCTCCCTGCACCCCACATGCCTGATTCACCAGCCAGAGCTCCTTCTGAGTCTCATTCTATGTCCTGTCTGACTGATACCAGTGGGCCATGTCAGAGAGGAAATACCTTAAGCCTTTCCTCTCTCTCAAATGGAAGGATGTACTTTAGTTCCTCTCCTGCTTTCCCAGGTCATGTAGGTGGATCACTCAAAGCCATGGGGCCTGAAGCAGGTAAGATGCAAGTGAGATCACCACATCTTAAGGAATGGAAGTGAGGTGGTAAGTATCCAGAGAGGTTAAAGAGGAAAGTGGCCAGGTGAGAGAGCTAGATGGATCTTGACAATGGGGTTATTTCACAAAGGACTCTGCAAACCTAAAGCAGGTCCTGTGGAATAGTAATAGTTTTAATGATTCTAAAAAAAAAATTCCCAAGCTTTTTGTGCATGTGGGAGTCAGTGATGGAACAATGATAGGATGAAAAATCAAGAGACTGAGTCTTAGGTGCTGACTCAATAAAAGGGGAAGGAAGGATTTGCAGAGGAGCCATTTCTAAGCCAACCAGAAGGAAAGGGAACTAACAAATCATTAAATCAGGCACAATTTTTGCCATCTGTGACAGGGATGGTTCAGGAGTACCAAGAGGGATAGAACAGCGTGGCAGGATCTGTGACCTGGTATAGGGATGCAGGGTATTTCTGCCAGCCCTGTAAGAAAGAGTTGTAACCCTGCATCAAGCTGATTGAGTAGATTCTGTTGAAAATCTTCATTTGAGAAGTGAAGCCTGATAATTCTACCAGTATCTGAAAGGTGAGAGCTAGGAATACAGACAGGGAAATCCTGCGGGAAACCCTAATTTTATCCTATGACCTTTAAAACTCAGACAACAGTCCTGCAAGCAAGACACCTTCTTAGTCTAAATTCTTTACCAAGAATCTCTGAGGCAGAATCCAGCCATTCCTCCTTTGATGCCTCCCCCCCAAGAAGTTGAAGGATGTTTTGCCTCTCTGGGATTGTCTGGGAATTTTACACAGGCAAGAGTGTAAAGACACAAGTGGTCCAATTAAAAACAAAGGATTAAATTGAGAGATAGGAAATTAGATTAAAAAATAGAAACAGGGTTTAATCCCAGTTTTGCCATAAACTTCCTGTATGACTCTGGGCAACTCACTCAAGGGAAGGTTCAGATTCTCTGCAATATTAAGTTTCTGCTGGGTACACCAGAGTAAGTGGCTGTCCAGGAACTGGATTCTCTCTATACTGGTCAAAAGTTCAAATGCAATATTTTCCCATGAGAAAATGGAGTTTCATCTAAATTGAAATTTTCCACGGGGAAAATCAAATGAAACATTGTTTCACGTCAATATTAATCTCAGCATCTGCCTAAGCCACTGCAGTACCTCCTAGAAGTTGTAGTTCTGCATCCCTAGCGCTTCCATTATCTCCTACAGGCCCAGCTTCCTAGACAGACTACATCTCCCATGTTGCCCTGTGATCTCTCCCTATGATTGAGCTGCCACAGTGCAACATGAGACTTCCATGTTTCAATATTTCCCAATAGAAATTTTTCATAACATTTCATTCCATGGTCTGAACAGTTTTGATATTTCAAATTTTCATTCAGATTCAAGGCAAAGATAAATGTCAAAATATCAGACAGTGGGATGGAAATTTCATTTTTCAATCAGCCTTAACCCCTTGCTCAAACCCCAACCCCAGCACAAGGTAGAGCAGAGCAAAGGCAGCATATGGGACAGAGAATCTGCCCCACAAACTCATAACATCTAGCGTGACATTCTGCAGCAGCTCTTATAATTAGCTTGATTTTAGGTCCAGTTAGTCAATAAAAAGGTGGCAAGAGAAACACCACCTTCTTTTCCCCTTTCAGCAGGGTAGCCTGTCATAAAGAACCTTTTTCTTCCAGGTATCTTATCTCATCCTTTCCCCCACATCTGATCTGTTATACAACTTGTTTCCCTTTTGTGTGCCTGACTTTAACTATCATACTAGAAACACGCTCCTCAGAGTGATGCTCCCAAGAGTCTACCATTGCATGTCTGTATTCCAAATTCATTCAGGACTGTATTCATTGCTTGGGGTAAACAGTTTCAATTCCTATTTTTTTTCCCTACCATCTTTGCATCTCTATCCCAAATATGATCCCATACCCCAGGGATCATCTACCCTTTGTTTTCGCCAAACTATCATGTTAATAGTCCTGGCTCAGGGTGTTAGACTGAGTCAAGCTCGCTCTGCTTTGAAAGAGGCAGGGTTTATGTAATTCTCATGATTCAATCTTCACATTCTTTCTATTTTATGCCAAATCTGAATCAGGGACAGATTAATCTATCACAGCTAGAAATAGGCAGGCTTAGGGAGAAAGCTGAAAAATAGGTTTTATTTGAGTTACCGATCATGCCAAACCAAAGAAAGTGGTAAGTTTGACCTTATACCACTTCTGTGACCTTTATTTGGAACAGTGATTTTCAACCTATGGTCTGCAGACTCCCTGGGGCAGGACCTGGAGCTGAGCAGGGATTGAGCACCCCCCAGAACAATTGGAAGCCGGCGCTCATGCCGTCAGTGGGAAATGGCATAACACAAACCAATCCCTGTAATATTATACCTAGAAGCACCACATTTCAGAGTTTGAGTCAGATTCTCAATTTCACTAAGACTCTTCACACTGCTGGTACGATGTAAATGAACCTTAGGGTAAAGAGACACTGTCCCTCTATTTCCAAGGCAGGCAGCAAAGCAAGTATCACTTTCTTAATCTGGCCTCCTTCATGCCATCTAAACCCCATAATTACCCATCTCCTTATTTCCTTCTGTAACTCCCATTACCCTATTTTCTTTCCCATAGCTCCCTATGCTCAGAACCCTTTCTTGCCCATATCTGATGTATGTTTCTTCCCTCAAAGTTCTTCCTCATAACACTAGTTCCATAATCACTTTCCTTTTGATGCTTCCAGCTATATGTTTAGTTAGATTGTAACTACGTTCTACAAAGTCGGAACTTCATTCCCACAGTCTATAAAGTACATAGCAAAATTTTGGTATCATATAAATATAACATTGCTATCTGTAGTATATGTAGCAAAACAGTCATCCTAATTGCACGTCATCAGGTACCATAGGGCATCCTCATGGACATATCTGTGTCAATTAAGTAATCCAGATGGTTTAGAGAAGGAAACCAACTTAATAATCATTATGTCAGCAGATATGTCTTCCCTTGTCTTGTAGTTTTAACTATGGCTAGCATTGCAATCATGTGACAATGCAGTTAATTAGCCTTACTGACTAATTCTTTTCAATGGATCACCACATTGCCATCATGAACCAGAATACAGGTCAGTATTCAGAAACACAAATTGAATAAGTCAATAGGTGTAAAATTGCAAGAATTTCCACAGCCTTTTTATAATATGGTATTGCACCTTCATAATAGGTTATAGAATTGATACTGTAGAAGTTACAGCTCAGAAGAAACAGGCAAGTGAAGAAAAAATGGCAAAGGAGATGAGAGGATGAGACAGATTTGAAAATTAGAACAAAAAAGGAAACAAAATGTGGTATTGCCAATTCATGCACACTGGAGCTTTGCCTTGGTCTTTCATGTCTTATTGCTTAGCAAATAGTTGGCCATGAATGCAGAAATAGGCAGTAAATCTCTTATTTCAGTTTGTAGGAGTCATTGTAAGCAAAATGGAAGGAAGAAAGACCTAGGAGTAATTTTTTTGTTCTATATGATTGCAAATGAGTTGCAAATACTAGTAACCAAGCAACTGCTTATTACAAAACTAAATTATGTCCTCTTGTTCATCAGGTTTCCAAATACAATGATCAACCCCCACCGCCTTACTAAAGGTCACTAACGATATATATCATGTCTCCCCCAGCAATTGTTATTGATGTCGCAAGTGTATTTGTATAAACTGCCCCTTACCATTTTTTTCCAGTTGCCAGCTCTTGAGCTGCAAATTGTATATTACCTAGAAGCTAGCCGATACAAAGCAGGGATTACAGAGCGTTGCGTGACTAGGTGAAGTTTAAGTGTACTCCTGGAACTGTTGTTACCCTGTTTGTTTAATGGACTAGACACACACAATGGTGAAAGGTGCCAATTATAGAACCTAGACAGCTAAATCTTTCTTTGATTGGACCAACAAAAGTGAAAGGGTTCAACCCTGTGATCCTTACATGAATTACACCACTTATGACAATGATTTTAATGCCCATTTTTTGAATAAATACCAGAAACAGAATATTTCCATTTTTGTCTTTTGGTACTTTAATATAGCCTATCAAAAATGTAGACCCAGGGTTGTATGGATGTAACTGGATGCAGAGTTTGGACCATGATTTGAAGGACATATGATTGGCCATTTACACCAGACAGATCTCTTTTGCTCCACCACAATCATTAATTTTCTGTGCATCTAAATAGGTGTGCTGTGTACAGAAATTATTCATCCCTATGACACCATGATATGCACAGTATTCAGCAACACACCAGCAGGGTATTACATGTATGTGGGGAAGATTGAAAAAAATACATCAAGGCTTTTTAGCATTACAACCATAGCTGGCAATGCAAGTTTAAAGAAACAGGAAGAGAACAGCTTTCTGTTAGGAAGAAGACATAGCTGAAGGGTGTAAAGTGGCTTTAAAAATTTACTTACAAATTTGATTCAATTCATAGATCTGCATGGTGTGGAATGATTTGGGAGTATTTCCCTCCCCCATACACCCCCCTTCAGTTTAGCTCATTTAAAATTAACTTAGTCTCACCTATGCTTAAGCAGAAATGGTTACCCTGGCAACACTTGAGATATTCTAAATGTAGGCAACTAAACTGGCTTAGTATAGAAAGTGGTGATGGCAATAAATGTAACAAGTTCTTTAAACATTTCATTCTAATGGAAGGTCAGCAGAAACAATCAACTCATGGCTCAGAGTGACCAGGAAGGAATGCTTCCCCTGTACAACATTCCACAATGGGGTGCATGGGGTTGGCTTTTGTTGCTGGTCTGGTTTGTGTTTTTCCTTTGGGCTTTTCCCCCCTTACTTAAAGCATCAGGCATTAGCCACTGAAAGAGGCAGTATACACAATATGCTACTGTGAAAATGCCCCACGACAGCTTGTCTAGGGAATTGAACCTGGGGCTTCTAGAATTAAAAACCATGACCTTCCATTACCAGAGTTAAAGGACAAGGTTTGTGAGAAAAGGGAGTGAGGTAATATCTTTTATTGGACCAACTTCTGTTGGTGAGAGAAGCCTGAGACAGAAGTTGGTCCAATAGATATTACCTCACCCACTTTGTCTCTCTAATATCCTGGGTACCACACAGTTACATACATGGTTTGTTTCAGAGTAGCAGCCGTGTTAGTCTGTATTCGCAAAAAGAAAAGGAGTACTTGTGGCACCTTAGACTAAAATTTATTAGCGCATAAGCTTTCATGAGCTACAGCTCACTTCAGCTGTAGCTCATGAAAGCTTATGCGCTAATAAATTTGTTAGTCTAAGGTGCCACAAGTACTCCTTTTCTTTTTGCGAATACATGGTTTGTGAATTTAGTAGTAGGTATGTGGCCCAGCCACTAGAGGGAGACAAACATTAGTATGGGTTATGATACATTTTTTTATGCCTCTTTGTATTTCTCTCTCATTTTACTTAATGCCCCCGATTTGAGAATCTGCCTCCGTGTTGCTAATCTATATTGATATGCGGAAAAAAATGTTTCAGCTTGCTGGGCTGTAGTGCGCCAACATTTCTTACTCAAATTGCTATTTGTTCTGTGTACAGAGGGCAGGGGCAGGACTGCTGTGATTAGTGCTAGGGGGTCAGATTCAATGTAGGTCCAGAATAGCACCACTGGTGGCACCAATCTGGAGCAATCTTCGCATTGAGTGAGTGAAGGACTTCATTTCTTATTAGCCCCACTGCAGGGTACATATTTAGTGGGACAAAAGGGAGGCTTTTGTGCCCATGCCCCTCTTGCATATCTGCCCAGGACTAATCATAACCCAAACCTTAATAATGACCACATAGGTAACAAGTGTAAGGTTGTATCCAAGGAAAGTCCTTCAGTAAGCCACATAGCAGGCATGGCACAAGCAGCAGCAATGCAAGCTTCCTGCATACTGCCCTGCCAACTGAGAATTCAGTCTCCATGACCCATTCAACCTTTTGGCCTCTCTGCTGAGATTGCCAACAGGGGGACCAATTATTGCTCTGAGTATTTTTATGTTACGGACAGCTTGTTCACAAGAATTGGATTGAGACCACTAACTCACTTCACACAGGCCACAAAACAGCTACCAGAGTATAACAGTTTGCAGTTACTATTGACCCAAGCTAGAGTCAAAGCAATAACCTAGAGCAAAGAGCTACAGAGTCCATTACCACATCATCCAGCCCCTCAAAGTATTACACAAACACAAGTACACTCCAATTTTATGAACTATGAAACTCCCTTTTATCCAAAATGTCTGTGTTCCCCAGCATAGTAGCAGACTATTGCAGCTTCTCCCCCCTAACTATATGACATCCAGATCATTTATACAAGAGGAGCTAATTGTGTTCTCAGTTTTCCTGGCTAGCTATAGGTTCCATTTCTTAGACTTTGAGAGAAGCTTTGTGATCTGGGTCCTCAGCCTGCAGTCTGCAAAGAGCCAGCCATGCGCAAGGCTTGTATGGAAAAGACATAGGAGATCATTGGCTGGATCACAAATGTTGCCAGGATGCTGCTATGCAATACAATCTGTGATGACGTCTGAATGACGACTTGCTCTTTGGAGTTTAATTATAAGAAAAAAAAAGGAGCTAATGACATTATCTACCTTGAAGTCTCAGCTAAATTAAGAAAAACTCCAGGGCTGAGTAATTAATAGTAAAGGTAATTTCAAGAAAAGTGGAAGGATCTTCCCCAGATTTGGGATATTATCTGAAATAAAACTACATCTTTCAATATAGTTATGGGTCCTGCTACTAAGGAAAACAGGTTTCAGAGTAGCAGCCATATTAGTCTGTATTCGCAAAAAGAAAAGGAGTACTTGTGGCACCTTAGATTAACATTTATTAGAGCATAAGCTTTCGTGAGCTACAGCTCACTTCATCGGATGCATCCGATGAAGTGAGCTGTAGCTCACGAAAGCTTATGCTCTAATAAATTTGTTAGTCTCTAAGGTGCCACAAGTACTCTTTTTTTAAGGAAAACATTAATTCCTGTACAAATTCTTGTCTTTGAATCTTAAGTAGCCAAGAGAAGAATGAATACAAATTTATTATTTCATCTGCTATCTGATCAGATGTTAGGATGAAAAATGTAAAATGGTACAATTAAAGTCTGGTGAAGGATTATAATAATTTTAAAAAAAATTCAATGGCTATTAGCCACAATGGGCAAGGATGCAAAACCATGCTCTGAATGTCCCTAGCCTCTGTTTGCCAGAAGCTGGGAATGGGCAACAGGGGATAGATCACTTGATGATTACCTGTTCTGTTCATTCCTCCTGGCATTGGCCACTGTCAGAAGACAGGATACTGGGCTAGTGGTCCTTTGATCTGACCAAGTATGGCCATTCTTATGTTCGGATTTTATGAAACTTTTGGATGTTCGCTTTCGGTAAATGAGATTCACCTATAAAGACTTTGGTTTGAGCTTGGATTTTACACAGATTCTCTAGTATTTTTTAAAAAAAATATTTGAATTAGCTCTTGGAGCTAAGATCAAGTGTAGAATAAGGTCAGATTCTATAGATTGGGGTGGGGAGAAGGGGGAGCAAAATAAGAGCACTAATTTTCTTATTTGCTTCTTCATATTGAGAAGCACCGAGACACTTTACTCCACAAGTGGCCCCCGTGATTTCAGTGATATTCTAGTAAGGCTATCTTAGTGATCAGAAAGTGTAAACTACCCGTGTAAAACCAAATGAAGGCTTCCTTGGACCATCTGTGTCTCAAAGCAGTGGGGGAGAAGTGGCAGCCAGACTTTCAGATAACAAATAGTAACTTTCAGTTAGAGCCTCATTGCCTTCTGTGTCCAAAATTCAAAGGCAATTGTGGCTGCACACAGTACAGGATCAAATTCATAAACTCTCCTTAGGGCCACTAAGTTGTTTGGATGGGGTGGGGTTTTCTTTCTTCCTTAATTAAAGAGCAGCAACAAGTGAATTTGCTCACGAGGTAGCAATTTTCCAGGTTCTCACAGCTCTTATTTTTACCACACTTTTTCTCCTCCAGATTTTTTTTTTTTTAAACTTACAGAGCCAAACTTAGTTGACCAGTGTGTCCTGCCACTCATGATCCCCAGGGACTTCAGGTGTGCTGGTGCTCAAGTTGCTTATTCCTGTTGGTCACTCTTTATTAGCCAGAAATATTAAGTCACTCTCAAACTATATTTATTGCTTTATATTTTCTGTTCCTCTAAAGATTCTTACTAAATGAATAGTTGTTTACACTTGTATGGAGGAGTAAATATAGAATGGAATCCCATTATTTAAATAGTTTCCAATTTTGGAATACGTTCTTAGCCCTTTTTCTATTTATTAAACGAACCTCAATTTGCTAATCAGACTTTCAGTTCTGGCTAGATTCAACTCTTTTCTATTTTCATTGGGGGTTTTAAGGCCAATGGGGACTCATGCTTCCAAGTGACTTACGAACGTTTGAAAATGTTACCCTGGTGCACAGCTGCAGGTATTCACAGTTGACAGATGATGTGTCCACTTCTCTATTGTCCTGTAGTTGGCATCATCTCATTTAAAATATGTCTGCACTTACAGCAGCATGGAGTGGACAGAAACTGCATGCCCAGCAAGCCTGGGTATAAACAGCAGCATAAATGGTAAGACAGGGCTTAGGCAAGTAGAGTTGAGTGCCCTACATGCCTGAACCCTAGAGCATAGACCCTACACAGCTCACCCCACAGCCAAGCAGTGCCTCCCATGTCTACACCGCTCTTTTTAAGCGGTGTAGTATCCTGCTGTCTCCCTGCTGCCGGAGCCTTTCCCTGCCCCTGAGAAAGGCCCCGACGATGGAGGCGGCAGCAGGGAAAGGCTTCCTACTGCCTCAGTTACCTGAGCCTTCAATGTAGCTACACACCACAGTGACAAGTATGGATGCAGCCTGCCTTCCACTGCAACGTGTAGCTAAACATGTAGTGCCTGTACTCTACATGCTGCCGTAAGTGTAGACACAGTCTAAGACTCATGTAAATTGGGTAAAAAAAATTCTACCCAATCAGAATGCTAGTGTATTGCCATCACTGTGCACTGGTGTAACAGCACCTTGTGCTGTCATTAAAAGAGAATTACATCAACAGTTACTTACTTTGATCAGGGAGTGATCCAGAGAGAGAGAATACTGGTTACCAGTTGGGCGTGGCCAAGGACACTCTGCATGTGATTCAAAGCACACCAGTCATTTGTTCCTCTGTCTCCGCTCGCAGCCTGCCAACCACCATCTGTGCAGCCTGCAGCCAATGGCAACAGTGCTACCTAATATATTGTCAGTCAGTACTACTATCAGGAGAGTATCCGGACCAATGGAGAGAGCCAAGAGGCACTGACAGATGTGTGAAACTTGGCTAAACATCCAGGCTATATGGCATGACCTCTAGCATTGAGGTAGTTGACCCAGCGCAGACTAGAATATAATAGCACATAAGTGGCCCCTTCTGTATAAACAGTCGACACCCACATATTCCCACCTCTGGAATGGCCATGCTTTTGGTCTAGTGGTGTTATTCTGTGCCCGTCAAAAGGCATTCATAGTACAGATGCAAACTGGTACACTGCCCCTGCAAAGCAGCTATGCAGCTCTAAGAGTAGGTGCCCTCATGGATACAATGGTTGGTTGCCCTGTAACATCTTCAGTCATTCCTCTCCACTCAGGGTCCTTGCAGGGGTGGCTACTCTCCACCCAAGCCTTGCCCTTTTGTGGCCTCTGTGACAGTCCCAGGGCCAAATGGCTCTTGGAGAATTAACAACTACTTCACCCCCTGCAGTTCCAGAGAGCGTTTGGCAACTGAGGCAGAAAACAGGTTATTCATGCCTATTAATGCCAAAGAGTGCCTCTTTGTGGTCTCTTATGCCCCCCTTCTCAGGCCCTCAGTAGCTACTATTATTTAAAGACTGAGGTATTGGCAGAACCGTGTAGGGAAACTTGCACTGCTGCCTCCTGTACTGTACTTCTTCTAGAGATAGACTCCAGTTTGCAATGCCATAAACCCAGCACTTTTCATTAGAGCTAGTCTGTTAATAGACAAGAAACAAAAGCAATGTGAAAATAAGAACCAAGGCACTGCGCATCAGAAAAGCGCACACAACTAAAGGCACATCTACACTGCAGTCAGAGGCCTGACTGCAACACAGGCAGACAGACTCAAGCTAGCTTTGATCTAGCTTGCTCCAACAGCAGCAGTAGCAAAGCTGCGGTGACATGGGCACATACCCAGGATTCCAGGCGGGCTCGGACAGCCTGTGCTGCCATAGTTTCCCGGCTGGCTTTATTCGAGCTACTTAGATCGAAGTTAGCACAGGTACGTCTACACATGCTGCAGTCATGCCTCTTCTTGCAATGCAGATATAGAATGTTTTAATATGCAGACTAATGGCTATATACATTAGAGCCCACAATTCTCTAGATTGGCTGGATAACTGTATAACAGATTAGCAGAACTAACATTCAGGTTTCTTTGTATAATGCATTAGTGCACCTTCATGTCCTTTTTAACTCTTAGCCACAGTTGGTGCTTCAATAGGAGAATCAAATCAAGGAGCCAACTAAGTTTGAAGCATGCTGCAAGAGAACACGTTTTTACATGAAAATACAACTTTAAATCTAACAGTGGCAAAGGATTGTTTTTCAGCTTTCTGGTACAATATAATGTTGGTCATTTTTCTAGAAAGATGGCATTATTAAGTTTACTAAGAAAGCTTGTATGGATTGTAAGTTTCTGAGTATGTTGACCCAGGAACCATAACTGCATTGCATGGAGTGCTCTAGGATTGAAATACCAGCCTATAAGTAGCTGGGAAGTGTCAAGACTCTGTATATTTTGATCAAAAGACAGATAGTGGTAATGTCAAAATACTGGTCATTTTATTAAGTTTCTCTGAAAGGCACCCTGGGAACTATGGGACTGTTTAATGAGTTATTAAAAAGTTAGGAGATTCCTGTTGCATTTTTATCTGACAGTGTGGCCTCAATTACTGGGAACATACACACACAACTTGCTAAAGCAAAATTGTCTGAGCATGGCTATAGACTCTCTGCCATTTAGAGGATATTTGAAGAGTCAAGAATAAAAGCTGTTTCCAAGACATTTGAAAATGCATTTCTGGCACCTTGGGTCAACTGTCATTTTATTTCCAGTGCAGACACATAACTAGTCCTTATGGAGCCTGATTAATAGAAATGGACTGGAATCCAAGCCATCTTGTATTCGGCTACTCCCTCAAATATCCTCATATAGGGTATGCTGCAAGACAAGCCCAAGAAAGAAACCAACAGAACTCCACTGTCCATCACATACAGTCCTCAGCTAAAACCACTCCAATGCATCATCACTGATCTACAACCCATCCTGGACCATAATCCCTCACTTTCACAGGCCTTGGGAGGCAGGCCAGTCCTCGCCCACAGACAACCTGAAGCATATTCTCACCAGCAACTACACACCGCACCATAGTAACTAATTCAGGAACCAATCCACGCAACAAACCTCGATGGCAACTTTGCCCACATATCTACATCAGCGACACCATCACAGGACCTAACCAGATCAGCCACACCATCACTGGTTCATTCACCTGCACGTCCACCAATGTAACATACGCCATCATGTGCCAGCAATGCCCCTCTGCTATGTACATCGGCCAAACTGGACAGTACCTACGTAAAAGGATAAATGGACACAAATCAGATATTAGGAATGGCAATATACAAAAACCTGTAGAACACTTCAATCTCACTGGACACACAATAGCAGATTTAAAGGTAGCCATCCTTTAAGGTAGCAAAAAAACTTCATGACCAGACTTCAAAGAGAAACTGCCGAGCTTCAGTTCATTTGCAAATTTGACACCATCAACTCAGGATTAAACAAAGACTGTGAATGGCTAGCCAACTACAAAAGCAGTTTCTCCTCCCTTGGTGTTCACATCTCAACTGCTAGAAGACTGCCTCCCTGATTGAACTAACCTCATTATCCCTAGCTTGATTCTTGCTTGCATATTTATACATGGCTCTGGAAATTTCCACTACATGCATCCGACGAATTCACCCACGAAAGCTTATGCTCCAATACATCTGTCAGTCTATAAGGTACCACAGGAATCTTCGCCATTATTAAATTTGACATTAAGGCAGGGGTTCTCAAACTGTGGGTCAGGACCCAAAAGTGACCTCATTTTAATGGGGTCACCAAGGCTGGTGTTAGATTTGCTGGGGCCTAGCACCGAGGCCAAAGCCAAAGCCCGAGCACCACTGCCCGGGGCTGAAGCTGAAGCCCAAGACCCACCACCCAGGGCTGAAACCCCAAGGCTTCAGCCCTGGGAAGGGGGGGACAAGGTTACATGCCTCCCTTGGGCTTCAGCTTTTGGCCCCTCCCCCACAGCCTGGGGCAGCAGGGCTGGGTGGGCTCACGCTTTGGTCCCCTCTCCTGGGATGGTGTAGTAATTTTTGTTGTCAGAAGGGGGGTCATGGCGCAAAGAAGTTTGAGAATGCAGCATTAAGGGGGAAGGTTATCTCTGAGCGAGAGCCACACATCTCAGTCTTTCAACATTTACTGTACTGTCTAAAGTCCCACATGAAATCTGTGGCAAAACCACTATTGAACCTGTATCTCCCGAGAGTTAATTCAGTGACTTATACCTATATGTAACTGTACCTTACTGCACAGCTTAGGATGTTACCAAAATAAACTAATCTCCATTCCTCTGCCTCTGGTTTGTTAAAACCTTTAATGCACAGTACTTAACGAGGTTGGGTGGAGGAATACATAGCAAAAATAAACCCACCTCTGAGACTATGCATGGAGATATGTATTTTCAGAGTTATGGTCCAGTGTTTATATCAGAATATGGCTCTAAAAAAGCAAATGTTATAAAACATGCTTTATTTTCCCAGTTTCTCTCTCTCTCTCTCTCTCTCTCTCTCTCTCTCTCTCTCTCTCTCACACACACACACACACTTATATTGTATACTAAATGTAAGCAAAAAGAAAATATAGACTGAACATCAGGAAAAATTGATTGCAAGATCTATTAGGTTGCCGAATAAATTCCCCAGGAAAGTGTCTCCATCATTGGGAACGTTTATACATATATTAGGCAGAGCTCTAATAAAGGGAGTAGAGACCAGAAAAATGAACTAGACCAGTGGCTCTCAACCTTTCCAGTCTACTGTTCCCCTTTCAGGAGTCTGATTTGTCTTGCATACTCCAAGTTTGACCTCACTTAAAAACTCGGGCTTCAACTTTCTGCCCTGGGCCCCAGTGAGTCTAACACTGGCCCTGGTGACCCCATTAAAATGAACTTGTCCACAGTTTGAGAACTTTTGATAGAGCATATAGAACACTATAAACAAGTCATTGTCTTTATGAAATTTTAGTTTGTATTGACTTCGCTAGGGCTTTTTATGTAATCTGTTGTCAAACTAGGCAAATATGTAGATGAGTTGATGCACCCTCTGGAAGACCTCTGCGTACCCCCAGGGATACACATACCCCTGGTTGAGCACCACGGAATTAGATGACCTAAGAGGTCTTTTTCATTGCTAGTGTATATGATTCCATGATATGTAGTATGTATTTCTTTCAGTATACCTTATGTTTCTGATTTTTCTCTTTCTTTCAGACAGACAGTTCAGCTGCAGTTCAGTCTATAAAATGGCACTGAATAACTCTGTCATTTCATTGCAGCAAGATCATCAGAACCTGTCTTTTTGTGGTGATTATGAGAACATATTTGCTGGAAAGGTCACAAGAATGAAGTGCCACCATGTTACTAAGGATTTGTACTGGACTAATTGACAAGGCTGATGATGGCTGCTTAATTATGTTTTCATTGTGATGCATTTCAGGAAATATTAATAAGAGTGAAATTTCAATGATGAATTAATGAGTAATTGAACAGCATTTGTGCAGTGTAAACTAGGGCCCCCTGCGGCATAATTTAGTTCTAAACGTCCTGTTCAGCACATGGGGCCTTGAACACAGAGAAATCAAGCTACAGTGGGAATGTGATGTGATCCAGGGTTGTTGTTTTTCTTTGGGGGGAGAGGGGAAAGGAGGAAAGAGGAAGGGAGAAGCAGCCTGAAAGCCATATAATGTTGAACCCAAAACCATCTAATTAGAAAGAGGCATCTTGGTATCAGATGCAAACACGCCCCCCATTTGTTGCTTGGCTTGTACTAAGCATGCTCACACAAATTGAGAATGCTCAGTAATATCTGCTGAAGCCTCTGCCTTCTCTGTGCCCCCCCCCCCAATTGTTAGGTATGGGCCATCTCTGCTTGGTATAGAGCCCGATCTATTGACAGAGCAGCAATTGGCCATTTCATGCACTCATGTGGAGGTCATGCACATGCACTCTGTGGTATACGACTATAAATGTTTGACAAGCAATGCTTATTTCTTGGTTATTTTTACCACCACACTGCTAGTTCTCTTCGCTATACCAGTTATGCTAATCGTTATATTGTAAGTCTGTATATGGTTATATTTCTTTCCAGATGCACATAGCATGAGCAAAGCAACAGTCTGACCAGCATTTCCAATCGCTAGCACCATTCAGGCTTGGCTGTCTCAGTGCCAAGCTACTGACACTGTGGCCCCAGCGCCACATGAACATCAGAAGAAAATGTAGAAGGAAAATTTGGTGACCACATCCATTTGAAACAGAACCTGGATTCCCACTGCCATCAGAAGGAGCATAGAGACAGGAGCCAGATGGCGTGAATGTTGGTGTCTACGGATGTCACTGCCAGAGAGAAACAGACTAGAAAGCTCTATCTTGGAGCGAAAAGAAATAAGGCTGCTCTGTTCAGGGGGGCTAGGAAAGTGAACAGATTGCCACTCAGCTTCCTGCAATGAAGAACCATGCCAGATTGTCACTGAGGCCAGAAGTGGCAGTTTAACTGCAGCTAGTTAATTTGTGCCAGGTCTTCAGCAGCCAGACTGAAGAGAGCCAGCATGACCTCCCACTCACCCCACAAGACATCCAGGTAGCGAATGCCAATGCCGAATGCCAAAGGATCACTACACTACATGCATCTGTGTCTTTTTGGATGAATACGTTCTCGTGCATTTATGTTAATGTACACTAGTCACTGGCGAGGCTACTTTGGCTGTAGGGAATATCAAACATTTTTTTTTTTTTTTTTTGTTACTGAACACTTTTACAGCTGCAACATGAAAAGCTGGCTGAGAGTCTGCAATAAAAATGGAGTGAAAACTACTCATTCTCCTCAACAGTATTTGCTACCCCTTTCTTACTCTGTTTTCTGCAAGCTTTTGTATTGCAAGAGCAAATTTTTGTTTCCAAAAGTTGACAGAGAAAAGGTCGCGAGTGTTGAATCAAATATGTATTCATACAAGTAATCGTGCTGAAATTGTTAGCAGGAGCCATCTTGAAAACTCCTTGTATGGGCAGGGGGAGCCAGCTAGGAAGCAGAAGCAATACAACTTAGGTTGGAGGCATCCAATCATTCAGCATGAGTAGCTAATTACAGATACTCAGAAGCAACAGTCAGAGTGACGAGTTCACAATCAATTCACAGACTGCTGAAATAAATATATTCTCATAAACCATTTGTTGGAAAATGAGCAAGTGCACCTATATTAAACTCTGTTCAAACATAGTTTACAAACTGGAAAATTGCAAGATGTGTCAGATAAATAGCTCACTGCAAATAGTTTCTGGGCTTTATCTGGAATAGCAGCTCCACATAGCTTCCTTCATTAAGGTCCCAAGCAGGCAAATGCTTAATTTTAAATGCACACTCAAATATTTAGCTGAAGTGAGCCCTAAGATTCTAAAGGCATTGGGGAATTCAGGGCTACCACCTGCAAGATGGACTCATGTCCTTGCGGCCTGATGAAAGTCTGTGAGGAAGCAGTGAATGTTATACTAGTGCAGAAAAGCCAGGAGGTGAAACAACTATAATTCTCATCTAGTTTTATTATTGAAAGCAGTGTTTTCCAAACTTCTGAAAGTTCAGCCTGCCCTCCCCTTCAGTAAAATGAAGCCAAACAAATCCCACCTCCTTTTGCAACTAGGCCATACTCATCTTTATATGTCTTCTGTGTCCCCCAGTGCTCACCATTTTGGGAAATGCTGGTTTAAGATCATCATAATATATTTCCTCTCCTTTCTTACACACTTTGATGAGCAGTGAAATAGTTAACACTGTTGACATTTAAAATTAGCACCAATTCAGATTAATTAATTTCATGGAGTTCATACCTCATAGCTATTGTTTCAGGCTCTCTGCAAACTCAAACAGAAGTTACACTCACTTCATGTTTTCTTCATAATCATAAAAAGTAGAGACTTTTTTTAAAAAAAGGGAAAACTCAAACAAAAAGAGGTGTGGCCCCTTCCCTGACTAGTGCTTTATGCCCTCTCAGTGGTGCACATACACCAGTTTGTAAACAAGTCTTAAAATAAATAAAATGGCATCAATTTCAAAAGTAAACCTGATTAGGAAAAATCTTTACTAATCTAGATATTGTGACAAAGTTCCTGCTCTACGTTGGTGGGTCTTGTGCTTAGTGGTGGATTTGCTTGCCTTAGAGCTTCACAGTAGCCCCCAGTTTGGCTGTTTTTCTGAACCCACAGTCCAGGTCGACAACTCCCGTGTCTGACCAGGAGTTGGGAGGATTTGAAGGGAACCCGGGCCTGCCCTCTACTCTGGGTTCCAGCCCAGGGCCTTGTGGAATTCAGCTGTCTAGAGTGCCTCCTGGAACAGCTGTGCGACAGCTACAACTCCCTGGGCTACTTCCCCATGGCCTCCTCCCAACACTTTCTTTATCCTCACCATAGGACCTTCCTCCTGGTGTCTGATAATGCTTGTACCCCTCAGTCCTCCAACAGTCCACGTTCTCACTCTCAGCTTCTAGTGCCTCTTGTTCCCAGCTCCTCACATGCACACCACAAACTGAAGTGAGCTCCTTTTTAAAACCCAGGTACCCGGATTAGCCTGCCTGAATTGATTCTAGTAGCTTCTTGATTGGCTGCAGGTGTTCTAATCAGTCTGTCTTAATTGTCTCCAGAAGGTTCCTGATTGGTCTGGAACCTTCCCTGTACCTTACCCAGGGAAAAGGGACCTACTTAGCCTGGGGCTAATATATCTGCCTTCTATTACTCTCCTATAGCCATCTGGCCAGACCCTGTCACAAAATAAATTATATATATAGGACACAATGTCACTCTGTAAAGTTTAATCCTGTGCGACTGAAGTAAATGACAGGCAAATAGCAGGTGGACAAACAGGCTGGGAATCAGGCAGATTTCGATCAGAACACGGAGTGCCCAATTTCCATTGGAAACCTTCCTGTTTTCCCATCAAAACTGCCATGTTCCCATAGATTATTTTGGTTTCAATGAATTGGTTTTGACAAATCAGCATTTTCTGACAGAAAACGTTGAGAAAATTTTCAACCAACTCTCCTCAAATCCTTTTATTGTCTTCTGGCCTCTTCCCACATCAAATTCCATCAACACAAATTGCCCTCTCCTTCTAACAAACTTTTCAGATTCTCAGGATATAATTCCAATGATGAAGTGGGTATTTACCCACAAAAGCTTATGCTCCAATACATCTGTTAGTCTACAAGGTGCCACAGGACTCTTTGCTGCTTTTAATGAAGCAAGTGGGATGTTTGAATATGGATTTGTGGGCTGAGAACAGGCAAAGCAGTCCAGCGTGCTGCAAGCCATGGATCTACACTGATTTATACTAGGTCAGGAGTCAGCGCTTAAGCTCATACTAGGCAGCAAGGAGTACTCAATGTAATAATCCCTCTTTGGAGATCTGATTAGTGTGTGTGCATTCCTTATGTCAACATCATTATGATTTCAAAATCATAATTTACTGGCAAGAGTTAAACCTGCAATTTCAATCCAAGATCATGTTTAATTCATCTGCTCATTTCCAGCCACCTCATTCTTTAACGTATTCTCCTCCTGCATGGCTTAAAAAAAAAATACACCACAGGATACTGCTTATGACAATTTCTTCTTCTGGTTTGTCTTGTACTAGGTTTACCAGTGAGTTAAACAGCAGTTGTATTCCTTTCATAATTATGTCCCTGGCTCACCTTGGCCTAGTTTAGCTAGAAAGTCTGGCTTTAGCCCCAGCAAGGGTAATTGATTTCACACTCACAATGTCTTTCATATTGCAGCTTTTGTAGGCTAACATTGCTTCAAAGTCCTAGGTCACATGATGTTCTTAGAGCTCCATTAGAAGCAAAATAAAAAGTGATCTGGGAACACAGAGGCTAGGATCTAATAGCTTCATTGGCAAAGCATGTGCCTACAGTATTAAGCACTGAACATGGCACACATGTGGTAGTGTATACACACCCACCCACCCTCATATAGGTGATAGACCTATGAAAAATTGCATTGCCATACAGTAAGTCAGCATAGCCATGTGATGAATTGCATTTATTGTCTATCATTGACAGCCTCACCTGCCTCCTGCCCACAAACCATATGCTCTGGGGCTTATTCCAGGATCCCAGCCCTTCCCCCAAGCAGCTTACAAAAGCCTATAAACAAATCTTGTCCAAAAGTATTTCCTTTCCACAAACGTTGGGGGGGGGGGGGAATGCACACTTAACTCCTGTACCAGTCAGATTTCTCATGACTCTGCAAGACTAGAAATGGAGGCTTTATACATGGGTTTGGCAGATTTTCATCTTTACTTATTTATTTTACAATTTTCACAGAACACCAGTGTTTATTTTAAAGCAATTTTATCTATTTACATTTTCACAGCTGTGTGGAACTATGGGTTTTAAGCATTTTTTTCCTTCAATTTTTATCCATTTAAATTTCCACAATTGCAGAAAATTATGGTGAGTAAGAATTATGTAGTGACATTAGACCTTGGGATTCAAAAGTGTACAGCTTTATTAAACCATTAGAACACAAACTGTCAACATCACATATATACATATACAACGTAAATATCCTTAAAACAAATCATATCTGTTTTTACTCTTAATTCGCTAGTCCGTTTCTAACAAGTCTAATTCAAAAGTCAGAATCACTGGATTTGGATCTATAATTTTTCTTACTTTATCTGTAAATTTCTATTATTGATGGAAATAGATTTTCATCAGTTTGTGCATGTATGGCAAAAATCAACATTTACAGAGAAAAAGCTAATCCTTTTGAGGCTATGTATACAATCAGAAAGAGGATGGCCTCAGACTTCTAGTGAGACTTTTCCTTCTGTACCCCCACAGCACCAGTCACAATTTCAGCCTTAGTTGTCAATTACAGTCACTGAATCAATTTATAGAAGTAAAAAAAATTTGTTTGCATCAGAAAATCTAAAATGAAGGAAATGTATATCTCGGTGCACTGGAATAAAAAAAAAGATACAGGAAGCAATGGCCATAACATTACTTTACAGTACTAGAGCTGCTGAAAATTCATAGATTTTAAGAGGGTATATTATGATCATCTAATCTGATGACCTGAATTATTCAGGCCATAGAATTTAGAATTTCACCCAATAGTTCCTACATCAAGCCCAATATCTTGTAGTTAAACTAGAGCCTACCTTTTTTGGAAAGACATCCAATCTTGATATAAGAACTTCAAAAGTTAAAGAATCTTCTACATTCCTTGGCAATCTATTCCTGTAATTAATCTCTCTCTCTCTCTCTCTCTCTCTCACACACACACGTGCCTTATTTCTGATTTGAATTTTTCTAGCTTCTACTTCCATCCATTAGATCCTGTTATGCCTTTGTCTACTTGATTTAACTGTCCTTTTATCAGAGATCTTCTCCTTACACAAAGACTGTAAACAAGTCACCTCAATCTTTTTGTTGATAGGATAAATGAAAGCTCCTTAAATCTCACTTTTTGGGTGAGTTTTCCAGACTGTAAATCATTCTTGTAGCTCTTTCCTGAATGCTAATTTTTCAGGTTTCAGAGTAGCAGCCGTGTTAGTCTGTATTTGCAAAAAGAAAAAGGAGTACTTGTGGCACCTTAGAGACTAACAAGTTTATTTGAGCATAAGCTTTCATGAGCTACAGTTCTAATTTTTCAATTCTTTTTGAAGTGTGGCCAGCAGATCTGGGTACAAAATGTCAGCAGTGGTCTTACAATTGCTGTACATGGAGGTAACACTACCTCCCTACTCCTGTTCAATATTCTCCTTTTTTCACATCCAGGAATCATGTTTTCATTTTATACTTAGATTGTAAACTCTGTGGGGCAGGGACCATCTTTTTCTTATGGGTTTGCCCCGTGCTTAGTAAAATGTGGCCCTGGTGCAGAGGGGCTAAGTTCTGCCACAAATAATAACGGTAGTCCTTTTGGCCACAGCATTACACTGGGAGCTCATTTTCAGCTGTTATCCACCATGAACCCGAAGTCACTGCTTTCCCAAATACAGTTTCCCAGCCTACAAGTATGGCCTACATTTCTTTGTTTCTAGATGCTTGGCTTTGCATTTGGACTACTAAAAACACAGGATTTGACTGCAACCAGCTTTTCAAACAATACAGATGATTCCGAATTACAAGTTTTATTACAAACCTAGAACTCAGGGTAGGTTTGCCAAGTGCTGCCAACCTTTCAAGGAATTTGGAAGAACCCCAAGACAAACGTCAAAGAAACCTAGCTGTGTTGTATTTTTAGTGAAAAACTTGATGTTTTCCAGGTTTCTGACTGAAGCCATGTAAAATGTAATGCTTTAGCTTGTGTTTTGTTTTAGATTTGGGGCAACGTTCAGAGTGTACAAATCCATTCAAACTGAAATGGTGAGTTTGGACAACTCTAATAAGATGCAATTCTTCCCTGCAGCCATCACAAGGTCCATGCACTGCCAAATGGCCTAATGCACTTGAAAACCATAGGGCTTTGCTGGCCCCCTACATGGGCTGAATTTCAAATATAATGGATAACTGCACAAAATATGCATTTACAGGATGGGAGGCAATATCTACGCTCCGGGTGCTATACTGGCACAACTAGAGTGCTTGCAGCTATGCCACTGTAGCACTGTTGCATAGATGCTTCCGACAGTGATGGAAACATTTTTTCCAATTGATATAGGTAATCCACCTCCTCCAGCAGCAGCAGCTAGCCGTCGACCTAGCCACAAATTATTGTGACAGCTGTTAAAGTGTCAAAAAAATTGCTTCTGTTGGCCTTCACACATCTACACTGGGGGTTAGGTTGGCTTAACTGTGGCACTCAGGGTGAAATTTTTGCAAACCTGAGTGACGTAGCTATGACTTTTAAACATAGACCAGGCCTGATAGTGTTCCAAATGATGCTCTGAGGCTTATAGGATTGGATCTATAATCTATTATTAGATAGACAAGTTTCCTTGTATCACATCCCCCACAAAAAAAGAAAGAAAAAACAGCTTAAAATAACATTCCTTGCACTATTTGCCAAATAGTGAGACAGAACATTTGCACTCTTCTCTGCGCTGAAAGTGCAGTAGGAAGAACAGTCTATTGTATCCCTGTCAGTCAAGTTTTAATCTCCTTAGGTGAGCTTGACTGACAAGTGACAGTACTTTGGTTTCTGTTTATTATAGAAAACTATTGTAATTACTGTTAAGACTTCAAAAAACAAAAGAAAGTTTCTGGTTTCCCCCATTACCACCAAAGATATTTGAACAATAGCAGTGATTACCTTAGACAGAAGAATAAATTGTAATTTGGTGTACATTTAAATTCCCTTTCATCCCATTTTCAATCAATATTTATGATTGCAGTGCCTTGGGAACTCCTGGTTGAGCCTGGAATATTGTGATCCAAATAACCTGATCTGCTGACATTCAGAGAAGTCAGATAGAGACTATATCTCCATCCATCATCAAAAGTCAAGTTCAGAATGTGGATATTATCCTCTCACTGCAGCATGCAATCCCCAGTGAGGTTCCTCACATCCTGAAGCAGAAGATTGAAGCCTCCTGTGTAAGCGAGTGCTGAATTTCATCCAATGTACTTAACCCATGACTAAAAATGTGCAATTCTCCCCATTGTACTATCAAGAAAAGACTGAATTCACCACCATGCTCAATGCCTTGCACCAGGCCTATGTACCACGCAAGCCCCATTATGTCCTGTTTAAAGGGTGAGGAGCCCTTATGCTGAGCTTCTGCACAGGAGCAAATTTCACTGAGAGGGAAGAGAGATTGAGAAGCTCCAGCATCTTTTTTGTGATTTCCACCACCTCCATTACCATTGTGCTATGCATGCATTGTTCAAGACATCCATCACTTGTACATAATCAAAATTTTAAAACCTGTTCTGGGTGTAAATATGAATTAAATGAGAGAACAATACCCTTCGGGGAGCTATTGTGGTTAAACGCTTTCTTCGGTGTTCTCAGTTCTAAATGTGATGCGCGCCCCTGCATGTGTATGTGTTAGAAGGGCAGACGTTAACTTGCTTAAAGCTATTTACCCTGATATTTCAGTCAAAGTTCAGGAGGTGTTATGACAAAGAAAAATTGGTGAAACAGAAGTCATTTACAAATGAGCGTTTAAAGCTGAATTATACTTTTGTTTATATAAAGGACATTTATATGGGCTGGTTACATTGTGAGAGAAGTCTGCACAAGATTTCCACTCCACAAAGGAGGAACTACCATTCTGTAGCTGGGTGTGGAAAAAGGGGGAGTTCAGGGTGTTATTTTTTAATCTGTGTCATATGCACCTCTGTTTATCTGTATGATGCTACACTGTCTCAATGCACAGAGTTAAATCAAAGGCAGCTGTAAGAGGAAAAACCACAGGAAACGAAACAATGAAAGATAAGACACCTGGGGTAAACAGCTTCAAAGGAGTTAAAAAACACCAATGCCTGGGACATCAACTGGTAAGGAGCTACCTACCTGACTCCATACAGGCAAGAATGGTTTGCTCTCCCCAAGGCTCAGCTTAGGATCAAAAGAGGATACTAAATTGTTACAGAACTTCAGCCTCAAAAAGGCAAAGGTTCTGCCAGGGGCTGCCCAGTGAGCATCAGAGAGCTGACAGGCTGTCAAGGAGACACACATTCAAACTACAGCAGGGCAGTCAACTGGGTTAGGTGAAATGTACCAGAGCTTGCAAGGAAAGATTACAGGTTCGGTAAGAGGAAATATGCATGTAGACACTTTGCTCTGCGTGCCTTGGGCCTTTGGGTGAATGAAATATACAATGTTTTGTTCTGAAGAAGCTGTTTTTGAGTCACTTTACTCAGCTTGCTGGTCACAAGTCCCAAAGTAAAAGGGCTCACAGGTGCCAGCCACAGCTGGGCCTGTCACGTTAACACAGCAGGGAGAAATGGAGACTGCAGCCCAGAGATTTGTTAGTCTCTAAGGTGCCACAAGTACTCCTTTTCTTTTTGCGAATACAGACTAACACGGCTGCTACTCTGAAGCCAGTCCCAGGTGGTTTAACTTCCCTGGGGGAGGAGGAGAAGCAGGAGGGGAATGAAGCCTATCCCCAAAGGAATGCACTCCAGAGGGACTAAACGGAGTATAAAGTGCAGTTCTCCCTATAACCTGAAACTCAGTAATGCATGTTACAGACCCATTGGTAAGAGATCTGCTACCTTTTGGCTGACTCTATAACTGGGTTTGTTTGTTTTTTTTGTTTTGTTTTTTTTTTTGCAGTACTGCCCATCCCAAGCAATAAAATATTGCGAGCTAGGCATCCAAAAAACATGAGATTAGCTGAAAAATCATGAGATTTGAAAAACCCATTTGGGCTTTTTTATTTGCCTTCTGGTCTTTGAGACTTTAGGATGCACTCAAGTCATATTTTCAAGCTTTTCTTCACAACCATGGGAGTAAAAACTTATTCTTTCTTTAAAAAATGAAAGCTCAGATTCTTGCATATTCACATCACTCAAGGAACTGCAGCTCTAGGAAACTTATCAGATATCGTGAGACTCATGATAAAAATCATGAGAGTTGGCAATACTGCTTGGGTTTTGCAAAAGGAACAAAGCCAGAACACAGATGCAGAAAAACTCATAAATGAGGTGTGTGATGCCATATCTATGAGGTGCAAGTAAGTTTAAAATTTGGAAACGCATGTGACCAAGTGCATCTGAAAGAGATCTAAACCTGCAAGTTTTGCTTCCGATATTGCTTTTCAATACCCTAGTAACAGCAAAGACTGATCCGAGATACACCAAGGCATAAGGAAACCAAAGGAAGGTATTGAGTAGTCAGGCTTTCCCTGAGTATATCACTCTGAATAAGGCCCTTTTTCTTTCACAAAGACACAGGAAACATGATTACTAGCCACAGCCTTGGATTTATTTATTGTTTTGGCTAATTTTTAGTTGTTGTTGCTAATTTGCACCTCAGAGACTACTTTGTAAATGTTGCCAATTTTTCCATTCTCATAGGTTTGAAGTTTGAAAATGACCATTCATATTTTTTAAGTTCCCTCCAATATGAGTCATTATCTGTATGCATCAAACTGAGCTGCCAGCATACTCTTTTTGGTTATTACTTTTGGTAGCTGCGAGTGCACATAAGATTTTGTTTTTATTCTTCTTCTTGTTAGTCTGAAGTACAGCACAGAGCCGAGCTGCAAAACTAAGTCTCAAACCTTTAAAGCTCACTTCAAATTGTATTTTTCTTTAAATTACAGATTACATAAGAGTAAAGGGGAGAAAAAGCTTTCAGCCTGTGTGATGACCGTAGGTCAAGCACCCTAATCAGGAAAAGAAACAGCTTGTCTTTCAGAGGTTTCAGTGGGCGAGTCCTGGCATTGCTTGAGTCATTCAGTTTGGAAAATGATAATTATCGGGTTTTGGTACACTAGCCAGTCAGTCAGCAAAATGATCGGCTTGAGATTGGCATTCAGTCTTTCAGCATTTTTCACAGAAGAGTTTTGTTTACTATAAATTGATAATAACTCTGCATTTTCAAGTGATACTTTTTTTGGAAAATACATCTTCTGAATGGGAGAAAAAATATTAAAATGGCTGGTAAGAAATAATAAAACATATCAGAAACACCATCCGTGTGGAAGTAGGAGTATCAGTAACAGATAAAAGCCATACAAGATAAGCAAAATGATGGGGGTTTGGGCATTCTGCCAGAGGAAGTCTTGGTGGACGTATCTTTTTTCAATAATGAACTCCCACTAGAGCCTGCACTTTATGAGTCTGACACATCTAAATTACATTCAGCAACATTTAAATGTTGAAATAATAGGATAAATTCAAACCAATTAGAGAGCATATGGAATATTGCTTTCCTAATGGTATGCATAAGCATCTTTTGTCAGTTCTATCAGATTAAAGACCCCAAGTGCCTGCAGTGATCAGATCTGTGGTGATAAATGGGCACAGTGGTGCAAGCAGAGCTGCGTGTGAGCTCTGAGGTGGGTCTAATACAGGAGCAGGAATCTGCATTGCAGTTGGAGAATTCTCCCTTTGTTTCAGGGAAGCATGGAACTGAGACTGCATTCTCAGCCCAATCAAAGCCCATTGTTTTACCAGGTCAATGTCATTAAAGGAGCACATTTTCATATTCTCACCTGGCATCACTGCCTTAAAACAAATGCCCACAGAAAACCCCAATTAACCTTCAGCTGACAATGAGACACTGAATAATTGTCTCTTCTCTTTCTACTGCACAAAATAAAATAAAAACATTCTGAGCTTGGAAGCGCAAAACCCATTTACTTACAATAGCAGAAGGAAACAAGCTGTATAAATGCTCTGAAAAGTCAAAAATAAAAGACCAACCAAATTAGAAAAAACATCAAGGACTAACACCTCAAAGCTAGGAAGAAAAGACCAATTCAACACATTTTTTCAAGCAGTTATTATTTATTATATATTGATCAATACCAGCATCTGCATCCTGTACAAGACAGAGGGATATCATAGTCCGTTGCTCAAGAAGCGTAATGTCTTAGACCCTGATTCCCCACTAAGAGCTGCACGGGTGGACCTCTAAATCAATGGGATTCTGCATGAGGGCTAGGTCCTGCCATGTGATTCTTAGTGAACGATTGAGGCTTAAAATGGGCAAGCATTTAGAGATGCTTTTAGATTTCAATTTTGCCATCAATTTTTTTTTAAAATGAAAAATAACTTTGACGACTCAAACCAATTTTTTTTGTGGAAAATTATAATTTTGGTTGAAATTTACTTAAAAAAAATAAGAAGCCAGAAACCAAAATATTTCTGTAAAGAATTTTGGTAAAAGAAAATTCAGTTGTCAAAACCCTCATTTTGTTTTTAAAATGAGCACTCCCTCCAACATCCTCTTTTTAAAAAAAAAAATAAATAAATCAACAATGGTTTTTGAAAACCACAAAATTTGCAGGCTTGGTCTCTCAAAAGTGTTTAAAATGAGTATGTGCTCATGTAATTAAAAATTGTTATAATGCACGAGGGTGGGGGGGCAAATTAAGGCTGCAAAGCAATCTTAATTCTGGTATTTCAAGTGTTTGACTTTGCAACCTTAATTCTTTTTAATTTTTATTGTTTGTAAATATAATTGCCTAATTTTATTTTAAAAAGCAAACGGAAAAAAACAAACTATCATGTGGAATCATATTGATCCCAGCTTGGGTCATCGGCAGCGTTCAGATCTTTATACCATAGCAGACTGCAATCACTTCAGCTAAGAGCATAACTGATAGCAGTAGAAGGCTGCTATCTCTTAGGTGAGCCAGTCACTAAAAGGGGATGGGACACATACTTTGCCAGTGGGTTTAATAGCTTTTTCTTGACAGCAGACAAATGTAGAGATACAGGACAACTGGGTTCAATTCCAGAAGAGTTCAAATGCAGAGGAGTATCTGTTAGGGGTTATAGACCCATGTGCCCCTAGCCTGCCTCTGTCCCAATCTGCTCCTAACTGCCCCACCTCCTGTCTCCTGCTCCACAACCCTACCCCATGTGCACCTATATACCCCTCCAGTACTCAACCAGTTCCTGTTCTCACTCCACCCAGCTCTTGTGCCACCCCCCGCCCCCACTAGCCTCTGTCTCCTGCATTTCTCACCCCTCTGCATTCTAGTGTGACTGACTCTTGTCCTCCTCACTGCCTGGGTCCCCGCTAGGGGTGCACTGAAAGCACAAGAGAGACAGTCTTCCCACACTCAGTCCCTGTGCCTGATGCCACAGTGGTCCCAGGTATCTGACTGATCAACTGCAGGGAAAGTCCTGCTTAGCCCCTGCACTCGTGGGGTGGAGCATGCTCAGTGCAGAGAGATTCTTCAGAGAGTTTAGTGGCCAAATTCTAAGTCTCTACTGAGCATGTGAAAACAGACTATTTTCAGAGGGTTATAAATTGGCCAAATTTGGATGCATTTTTAATAAGATGGTAAAAGGCACATCCATGGCAACAGGGTGACCCCCCCCACACACACCCCCTTTCAAATTTTAAATCCCTCCTCCAAAGAATGGAGGTGCCAGAGCTTCTCGACAAAACGGTTATACTTAAAAAAAACACACACACCAAACCCACAGGAGCAAAACAATTCATTTTCCCCTAATCTCATTCTTGGAAATTGTTGAACCATTTTAGTTGAAGTTTTCTGAAAAACGCATCCTGAGGCAGACACACAGCATGGAAATTTAAACCTGGATGGTTAAAGTTTCGCAAACAACTGAAAACAGGGTCTTATAATGGAACGTGTTAGGTAGTCTTAAGTATAGACAGCACTACCAGCTCTGCTGATAATAGCTGTGCAGTTTAAGTAACTCACCATGGCTACATAAATCCTTTACACACTTTGGCTAGCACTCTATTGCCCTTTCCAACTAATTTTTTATTATTGTTTCTTTCACTTTAAATCAATTTAAAGCTTTTAAGATACACAAGTATGAGGTGCCAGACCCTAGCGGGTATAACCTGAAGTATTAGCTCCAGTGATTGTAATGGATTTACATGGATTTATACCAGCTCAGGAAGTATCCCAAGCAGTTTAAACTGTCTAGAAGCGTAGAACAACTGAAGGAGATGAATACTATCTACAACCGCAGTCTGTTTCAGATGTTCTAAGCATTAGGTCTATTTAAGATAATCTTGGCCTCGATTGCCTCCTATTATCTGAATGCACATTGGCTTAACTGGCTATCTGGGTTTATATGGGGGTTCTTGGGAGATGTAGAGCCAGCTTAGCAGCTTCTACTTCCCCGCCCCCAAGTGCCTAGTGTAAAGGCTAGACCACAGTAAGAAGGTCACCTGTGCTCTGGCAAGCCCCAACTGCTGCAACAGCCCCTTGGGCTGCTGTAAATTGTACTCTAAGCCGATTTGGTTCCAGGATCTGGGAGCCGCAAAAGTAGTATAGAGACACCTTTGTCCCTTCTCTGTTTTGACCTAAGCACTGCTTATTCAGAATAGAGAAACACACCCCAGCTTGTGCATGTAAACATATCAGAAAAACATGCATATCCTCCAACACTAACTTTAGCATGTCAGCTGGAGATATTTAGGGCCCAGGCATATATGCCTTGAGAATATCTGAACAGCACGCAAAGCTCAAATTCTGTAAGCAGTGAGAATGCACTTCTCCTGCTTATGCTTAATTCCTCCTTTTACAATAATTTTCCCACCTCAGTTCACTTATCCCCACTCTCTCCTCTTCACTGCTAGTCACTTTTAAGAAGTGCCTCCTCTGAAAGGCCAGTGCAGCTCCAGGGACTTGCCAATTCTCATGATTTTATCATGAGTCTCATGCTATTTGGTGTTTTTCTTAAAGTCCTAGTTCCCAGAGGCATTTCATTACATGAGAAGTTAAGTTTTCATTTAATAAAGAAGTGACTTTCTAGCCCTTGTGCCTTCACAAAAGAGCTTGAAAATGTGACCAAAGTGAAGCCCAAAGGTTCAAAATCCAGAAGGCAAATAAAAACCTTTTTTTATGGCTTAAAAATCAGGAGATTTCTTTTAAAATCTCATGACTGGCTTACAATTTTTTGAATGCTTTGGGTCAGCGCTGCTGGCTGCTGCTACATAAATACTATCATCTACTTACATATTTCAGCAAATTTAGTGCCAGTTTCTCTATTTAGCCACATAATAGATACAGCATGAGCTTACCTCACCCCACCCCAACAATATGCCGATAGTCTGACTTGAAGGGACCTTTATGTGTGAGTGGGTTGTTCCGTCTCTTACAAGCCTCAGCTCCTTTGCCAAATGTGCTAACTACAGTGCCATGAAGTAGTAATCGTGGCAATGGATTCTTAGTGCAAGGGCAAGAGAAAGAAACGTTTACTAAGTAAACCTGTTTACTAAGAAAAAGAGCTGCAGATTTAAAACACCACTGAACAAATTATACTAATAATGCCCAGCAAGCAATGTTTTGGGGAGTGATGGTTAACTTGCTCCATTTGCAATGTAAATGTCAAAGCATTTTCTATTCACAGCTTTTATTTCAATACTTCAGGAATAGCTCATTGTTGGCTGTGAGATCAGGGGGACTCAACAAATAAACCAAGAATAGTTTGACTCACTTGTCTGAACTGTATTAATGCAAAGCTAGGGTTTAAAAGAGAGTTTATGATCTCAAAGGTTTTGAGTTGGTCCCCTATTTCCTTCATAAGAGCTTTTCTCTGGATTTAAATTTCTCTCTAGCTCTTATTTTGCTTCCTTGTTGTTGGGTTTTTTTTAACTTTAATTTTTTATTTGCCATCCTTTAAAATATACTCAACATCAAATGAACACAAGTTTAAAAAAGCCTGTCTTGCAGCAAAATGGAGAATGGGGATAGATGAAAAAGGTACTGATTTACTTAAAAGAGCAAAATTAAATATATATCACACTGGCTTCTTTAATCTCCCCATGTTGAAAAAAACAAACTGAGCACGTTATTTTCACACTTCAGAATTTGTTTTCATTGCAGTTACCAACAACAGTTGTTGACTGAAGAGGGGGCAAATTAAGGTGAATTTAAAAGTGCTCTTTCCTACTGAGCCAAACTAAATTCACCAGGATATAAAATGGGTATAATAGTTTGGTCTAAACCAGAGGTAGGCAACCTATAGCACACAAGCTGATTTTCAGTGGCACTCACACTGCCCAGGTCCTGGTCACCGGTCTGGGGGGCTCTGCATTTTAATTTAATTTTAAATGGAGCTTCTTAAACATTTTTAAGACCTTATTTAGTTTACATACAACAATCATTTAGTTCTATATTATAGACTTATAGAAAGAGACTTCTAAAAACATTAAAATGTATTACTGGCACACAAAACCTTAAATTAGAGTGAATAAACGAAGACTCAGCACACCACTTCTGAAAGGTTGCCAACCCCTGGTCTAAACTCTGCCCTCAGACATTGGATAGTAAAAATCAATAGAAGACACATGTATCCTGAGGCAGCAGAATTTGGACCTTTGGATTTCACTCACTTGGGATAATATAAGATTGCTGCACTCATAACTCTGTTTCCTTCTGATACATGAAAGTGAAAAGGCCATTGTTAGTTTCAGAAAAATAAGAGGACTCCATACCTTAACACATGACATACCCACTAATTTCTCTGGGAGCCTACCTCGAGAAAGAAAGACTGCAGGATGAACTCTGATTCCTACATCAAACAAACTAAATGCTAGGTCTCAGATTCCCAGCCCCTTGTCTAGGCTAGGAGAATCCTCTGATAACCTTTGAGGAAGCAGGACTTCACTCAGGAATCATTTGAATACCCACATTTATTCCAACACCTTTATCAGCATGGAAAGAAGCACAGTGTCATTGAAGGGAACAGTTAATGTGAGTATAATAATAAATCCCAGAATCTTTACAAAGGTAACAACAACATAGCTGTACTCATACCTCTGCTTCCCTCTGTGACATTTACATCAGAAAACAAACCAGTCTGAACTACCCCTTCAGCCTTGGTCCGTTAGCTCCAGAATAGGGCACCTCCTTGCCTTTGGTACGTAACTGACCTTTACATGCAAGGTAAACCAGCAGTGACCCATCAGCTCCCTAGGCTATTTCCCAGCACCTATTTCAGGCTCAGTTTGTATCCAACCCTACCTTCAGTGCCACTCTAGAAGATCCTCCAATAAGGAAAGAGCAGGTATCAGGAAGTGGGGTAAAAGATTTCTTGCCAGATGTCTAAACCAATCAGGGGTCTGAAGAGCACAGAGACTCATTCCTTCATGGCCATAGGTTGCTGATGGGTGAAATGGCTCCTCCACACTACACACCTGCTGGGATGAAGCCTCCACCCAGCACCTGGCTAGAAAGAGCCAGGCCAGGTGTTATGGATATGCATAAGAGATGGAAGAATGGAATCCTCCCAACCCAGATTGAGAGCAGCTATATAGATGATCTATGGAGACTACTCCAGGTCAACCAATAATATAAGTCCCCTGGCCCACTCACTCCACCCTCAGGCCTGTAGTACTCTATCTGCTTTCTACATGCCACTATGCAATGGGGAGCCCCATATATCACAGCTCTATGCTTTTCAGGAGGGTAACATACCATGGAATCCTGCTCCGCCTTGCCCCACTGCAGAGAGGAGCTGCATTAGTTAACTGCTAAAAAGAGCCTCCAGGGATGTGGTGGCAGAGGCAGAATTGGCCCCATTGTGTAAAGCTGTGTCACACTGTATATTGCATTACAGCGTGCAGTTGTCAACCGGTTTGTTCAATTGCTTCTTGATTATATTCAGCTTTATTAAACCTAAGTAACGACCTTGCTTTGTTTTAATAGCTACCATATTTCCATTTTAAATGGCTTACTGAATATTTTCTTCCTCTTTTAGACCTTTCTGTGACCTCTAAGAAGTTTTGTGCCCAATCCCATTGTTCGTTTTCCTTCTCATTCTGTTTCGTTCCATGCAGGCAGCTTCCTCCCTATGAACTTTGTTGAAGCATCTCTCCGGTTTCTGCCTTTCAGTATCTACAGGGGTTTGATTGTGCATGCAGCCCTTGAAACTGAATCAAACAGGCACCTTTGTCCAGAGATGATGGAAAGTTAGCTGCTTTGATTCCTGTTGCTATTGTGTGCACGGGATAAAAGTGGCAAAGCTTAGACAAATCCGCCATTTTATGGCTATTGTATAACTCTTTGCTCTTGTGCCTTTTTTTTACATGAACGCACACTTTCAGCACAGACTGCTTGATTTAACTAGCACCCCCACAAATATGTTAATTTGCATTTGATTCCTAAGCTTTAACACAGGTGAACATAGTACAATGAAAGAGTGGAATGGGCAGTGAAGATTAAACCTCTGTGCACCTACAAAAGCAAGGAAAACCAGAGTGAAATCAGCCGCAGCCCCATTCACTCAGTCCCTTTGTTTTTTCACAATGCCCCCTGTGTAATTGACCATCAGAGATTTCACCTAGATATTATCACTTGTACAAATACATAGTGTGAGACACAACTGCCTCTATCTAGCTATATGCTTTTGTAATGAAATATGCTTGCCTAGAGAACACTTAATAGATAAATGTCTGAACAGGAGATATTTATCAAAGGTAAGGGGAAAACTCAGGGCATTCGAGAGTTGTATGTAGCATGCACATGTATGAAGGGCTGGTAAAGGGGAAGAGGCAATCCCCCTCCTTTTGCTTGTCAATGGAGTTTGTCATTTTTGTTTCTCTTAGAGGAGTGCCCTTGAATTGTCTTTCTATGGGTATTTGTATTATATAACAACAGGGAACCTTCTTGCTAATGGTATTTTACGGGCTATATACTTTTTTAAAGGACTTTTTGAGTCAATAAAGGAATGTTTATACTGCCATGAAACACCAGTGGCTAGCCAGGGTCAGCTGACTCAGGCTTACGGGGCTCAGACTGTGTGGCTATCAAATTGCAGGGCAGACATTTGGGCTTGGGCTGTAGCCTGGGCTCTGGGACTGTGCGGGGTCCCAGAGCCCAGGCTCCAGCCCTAGCCCGAATGTCTACACTTCCATTTTATAGCCCCCATAGCCCGAGTCCCACAAGCCCAGTCAGCTGACCTGGGCCAAATGCAGGTGTTTTATGGCAGTGTAGACATATCCTAAAGGACAGTTTGCTGTTTTGAAGAGTATATATAATCTAAAAGGATTAATAAAACACCTATTGCTATGATACATTGGATTAATCAGAGGTTGTTGAGGCACAACATAATAGTTCATGTAGTGTTTAATAACAGTGGTAGTTGTTTGTGGTTTAGCAGAGTTCAATTGTCATTTGATGCTAATATGTCTATTACTTTACTTTGAATGACTTTCAAAAAGCAGGAGCTTTTTGTAACTACAGCTCATGTTAGAGGCTGGGAATTGTATGGCTTAAGGGTAAAGCCCATTCTGACCTCAGCAACCTACATATCCCAGTGGGCTACTGGGATATGAAGGTTACTTCCATAGCATTCAGAGTAGCAGCCGTGTTAGTCTGTATCCGCAAAAAGAACAGGAGTACTTGTGACACCTTAGAAACTAACAAATTTATTAGAGCATAAGCTTTTGCGGGCTACAGCCCACTTCATCGGATGCCCACTGGGATATGTAGGTTGCTGAGGTCAGAATGAGCTTTATCCTCAAGCCATACAATTCCCAGCCTCTAACCCGAGCTGTAGTTACAAAAAGGTCCTGCTTTTTGAAAGTCATTCAAAGTAAAGTAATAGGCATATTAGCATCAAATGACAATTGAACTCTGCTAAACCCCAAACAACTACCACTGTTATTAAACACTCCACGTATTATTATATTGTGCCTCAACATGCATCCGATGAAATGGGCTGTAGCCCACGAAAGCTTATGCGCTAATAAATTTGTTAGTCTCTAAGGTGCCACAAGTAATCCTGTTCTTTTTCCGTAGCATTGTTGCTGGTGGTGTGGGTTATTTGTTTAGTTGGAAAAATTAAAGAAAATTGCTTTATTAGTTTGTATTAAAGGGTGTAGCAACCTGCATGGAACCTGGAAGGAGGGGCATGGGTTACAAGAGAGATGAGTTTGGAGAAGCAGCCAAGAAGTTAGTCTACATGCACATGGCTAGCAATGCTAAACTGCAGTTGTAGGAGTTCTGTGAATAGTTGTTTTAACATTGAGCCCATTGTGTTTAATACAAATGGAGCCCTTTCATGAGATTACCCAGCAGATGGGTGAAAAAAACATAGTGGTAGCAGTGGGTGAGTGGCCTGTGTTGTCCACAACACATATGTGGCTGCATTTAGAGGTAATAACATGGTATAAGTTAAAACCCCCATTACACTAAGAGACTACCTTAAACCCAACCCTGCCCACTGTAAAGCTGTGTAAAGGTGTCTAAATTGGTGTAGTTTACATGCCGAGGAGCTAGAAGATATAAGTTAAAATTGTGTGGGTATTAAACCAACTTTTAAAAAATCTTAGTTGGTCAGTTTCTGCGCTACGTTTTGGCCTGATAGAATATAGCAGAGACCTCAAACTTGAAGTGTTAGTATTTACCATACAAAAGTCAATTCCTCTGTCACTACAGCTCGGCTACTGGTATCACTATAATTATGAGTTTAATATCTGAAATTCATTGATTTCATATTTGCATGCATGTATGCTAACTAAAATTAATTAATTTTAATTGCATACACCAATTACAACATCAGACTCATTTTCCAACATATTATTCCTCACTGATTACATATCCTCTAAGATTGCTTTAATTTTTCATTTTGTGCTTTAAAGTCAAATAATAATATGTATGTCTAATTAAGCACACTTACGTATCTCACTGCTGATTAAATTACTATTTAATATTTTATAACACAAGCCACCTTTAATTTCCCCCCACTGAGAGCAACTCTTTATCCCCTCTGGTTTCACAGATCTTGGTGTTTTCAGACTAGACTTCTGAGTTAGTACATCATGTTGCTAGTGGCAGAATTCTTCCATCTTCATAGTGAACTATCAATGAAGCACCTTGTTGACAAGAATTAATTCTCAGGGAAAGGAAGTTTCCTTGACCAAAGTACTCTGATTCAGGGGGTGAGCAGGAAGCAAGCACTCTTCCCTATTCCCTAGAAGAGAAAGAGAGGACATTTAGGGAGAGATTTTCAAAGGTGCCTAAGGGAACACGTGTCCCATTGAAAGTGTCTGGGGACTTCACCTTCTAAATCTCTTAGGTGCTTTCAGAAATTCCCCCCCTGAGGCTCCCCCCTGAACTGGGCTGGCAGATGAATAGTGGAGGGGAAGGAGAGGAAGTAATCTTCCCTCCTGTCCCAAGCTGCAAAGTGGTTGTTGAAACACTTAGCAGCTCAGAAGCTACATTAGCCCACCTTGATTCTAGAATAACCTGAGAAGTTCTGTTCCTGCTTCCACAGCCCACTGTGTGCTGTGAAACCAAATACCAACTTGTGCAGTGTAGTCACACTAATTTCAATTATAGGGTGGGCAGTGGGGAAGTGGAGAAGAAGCAGATAAGCAGGATTAACCCCTTATTGAACTTGACTTCTTTTTAGAGAGGCCCACGGACTTGTCTACACCAGACAGTAATGTGCATCATGGGGTGTGAATTCTAATGTGCACTAGTGTGTTGCACACTACTTGGTCTGTGTAAACCCTGCTGGCATGGATGAAAAGTTATCTAGTATTTTTAACATAGTACACTGAAATGGGACTACAGTAATGTGCAGTAGGAAAATTCCTGTGGATGCCAGCAGGGTTTACAAGGGCCAGTTAGTGTGCAACACATTAGTGCTCATTAGAATTCACACTCTACAGGTGCATGTTTCCACGCCATGTGGAGAAGCCCCAAGAAAAGGCCCCAATTCAGCAAAGTACATAGGGACTGATCCAAAGCTCACTGAAATCAATGGGAGGCTTTCCACTGACTTTAGATCAGACCCTCAAGCACATGTTTATTACCCTCAACGACAAATAAGTACATGCATAAGTATTTTATTGAATAAGCATATGCTTAAGTCTGGTGCTGAATCAGACTCCAAATTCAGATCTAAATCCAAACTTTCCCGAAGTCTGTGGGTGTTTGGATCCTGCACTTTGCTGTGACCAATTCCTGAAGATATGTCCACACTATAAACACCACAGCAGCACAGCTGCAATTACACCATTGTAGCAAAGACACTTACTATGGTGATGGAAGCGTTTTTTCCATCGCTGTAGGAAATCCACCTCTCCAAGAGGCAGTAACTAAGTCATGGAAGAATTCTTCCATCAATCTTCTACATTAGGGTAACTTAGGTTACTGCTCTGCTAGTAACTAATGAGTTGGCTAGAGATGCATTGTGAATAGTTCATGTCAGAGAAGAAAGATGATCAAAATCAAAAAGGAGGAAGAAACTAAAACAAGTTGTCTCAAAACCAGTGAAGAAACAAAAATCAAGACCAGCTGAAATTCAATTCCAACCCCAGGCGATCAGCAAAAATAGACACAAAGAAAAAGCAACCAAAATAGAGGCAACAATAACAAAACAGAAAATAAACCTAAGGCACCGCTGTAGCACTTCAGTGTATACACTACAGCTATGGAAGGGGTTCTTCCATCATTGTTGTAAATCCATCTCCCCAAGAAGTGGCAGCTAGATAAATGGAAGAATTCTCCCATCAACTTAGCAGTGTCTACACTGGGTCTTAAGTTAACTTAACTATGTCTCTCTGGGGTGTAAATTAAACCAGCTCTAAATAAAAACACAACAGAAGATGAACACACTGCATAGGGCTTTTTTAATAAAAGGACATGTTGGAAGAAAGAAAAGAAACTCAGGACAAAGATTTACTGAGGACAAAGAAAATGAACAAAACAGAAATGCAACAAACACAAAAAATGAGTCAAGTTACTCCAGAAAAACCTAAGGATACAAAAAAGCCCTTTATGATAACTTTTCTCTTCAGCTTTTTAATAATTCAGACTATGTTGGAGATTTCAGGGAATATTATTGCCATATTCAACAACTTAACCTAGAAATCTCGTCAGAATGTGAAATGTACACTATTTAAATTAAGGAAGTAAACTCTGCCCTGCACAGCTAGCAGCCTTTTTCAGCAGAGTACACATAGCGAGAAGAGAATGACCTCTATGGTTATGGCACAAGCCTGAGATTTGGGAGACCTGAGTTCAAGGTCTCTGCCACAGACCTCCTGTGTTATCTTTGACACTTCATCTCTCTCTCTCTCCCTCAGTATTTCTCTACCTCACGGAGGTATTGTGAGAATAATTATATGAAATTATTATGAGATACTAAGATATTATGGTAATATAGGTACTATACAGAAAAAGTAGGACATGCTTTCTGTGGGTGGATTTTATTATGGAATCTAGGAGGAGAACCTGAAATATTATATATTCAATTTCTTTACAGATTTGGGTAAAAACAACCCCCTCTGTTTGCATATTGCCTATCTATCTTTAGACTGTAGGTCCATCAGAGCAGAGAACCTGTTTTTTTTTTCTGGTCCAGCCTTCCAAGTGTACAGCAGCATATACATCTATAGTGTTAACCATCATCAGCTATTCACACTCATAGATGACCTTCTCCAGTCCCTGGAGAAGGAGAAAGCAATTTTCATGTTACTAGATCTCAACACAAAGTTTGGTGAGTCTATTATTATAGTACCTCCCCTTAAACACCTACCACGAGGTTGATGGAGTAGAACGGGGAAGGCTCAAAGTCTGCCTCTCTGGTCAAACTGGTTGAATTTTTCCAAATTTCAATTTTTCAACAGTTTTTTTTATAGAGCTGATTGGAAATTTTTGGAAAGCCTGTAAAAAAAAAATTTCTGGCCAGAACCAGAGGGTTATGTTGGACAGATGCTCCTCTAGATCTGAACTGTTTCCCCATGGAATTCCATAAGGCGCTACTCTTTTTCACATTCTGTTTTACAATTATGTGAAACCACTAGCGTAAATGTTGAGACATCATTGACGCAAGTCTCTGTGATACAGAGATAACTCAAGCTCATCCACGTCTGATAACAAGAGTAGAATTACCCATCCATCCCCATGCCTGGCCGAGAGAAGACCCCTGGCTGAAGTTAAACCTGGACAAAACAAAGGTAATGTTGGTGGGAAGTGGAAAATATTTTGAACAATAACAACTGCGTCATCAGTTTCAACTGAAGGATTTAGAACATAAGAATGGCCATACTGGGTCAGACCAAAGATCCATCCAGCCCAGTATCCTGTCTGCCAACAGTGGCCAATGCCAGGTGCCCCAGAGGGAGTGAACCTAACAGGTAATGATCTAGTGATCTCTCTCCTGCCATCCACCTCCAGTCTCTGACAAACAGAGGTTAGGGACACCATTCCTTGCCCATCCTGGCTAATAGCCATTAATGGACTTAACCTCCATGAATTTATCCAGTTCTCTTTTAAACCCTGTTATAGTCCTAGCCTTCACAACCTACTCAGGCAAG